>NW_024535446.1:0-13060 GCF_016097555.1 Gigantopelta aegis
TCAATTTGCACTTTCCAATGAGAAAAATATTATTGCAAACTTAACCAATAACACACCCCACAAACTTATGAAATTATTTAAATGTCCAAAGATAACATTCTTAATTAATTATTAAGTTACTAATAGCTAAATAATAAAAAGGATCAGATGCATGTGTATCTGCAAAAGAAAAAAAAATGTTAATTATGGTCTAAATTGTGTTTTGTTTTCTGTGACTTGAATAAATCATATCATTTTAAATAATAAAGAGACTGATCTTTGCTATAAATGAATCTTACTTTGTAATAACTGGTTTGATAATAAATTTTTAACATTACAATTACAATTACTGATTACTGAAAACTTTAATTTTGTTTCTAACATTTGTATTTGTGGTCTTTTTCATATTTGAAACATAATAGAAATTACAAAATGAAACATATAGAGAAATCTATTAGTCTGTTTCCTTTGCATTTCTTTGAGGATATCACAATGGAAATATAGTTAATTTTCCAGTAACATACTCTAGTTTTACTTTAAGTAATACATTTTTTTAATCTTGCTATATCAATGTTTTCACTTTTGGAATACATCTATCCAACTTTGTCAGATATAATAATTGTAAAAAGTTAATATCATGAAGTCATTTAATATATTCAATTTTAATTTTTTTAAATAGGTCAAATAGCAAAAAAAGGAAGTTTGAAAATACACTAAAATCAAAATACAAAGAAAATAATTGCCTTCACAAAAATACAATTGTAGCAAAGAATAAGTAATAATCATTAATAATGTTACTATTGCTAAGAAAGTAGAATTATCTATTATCTAAAGAAAGAGAGAAACATCTTTAATATTTGGTTGATTATAAACAAAATTTGTGTAAATAAAATATCATATCGATTGTATAGATTTTATGTTGATGAGAATGTTTTTTGCATAATTATGTATAATAATACACATTACCTTCTTATAGTATGTTAGTCGAAAACAGTATCTATTGTTTTCATTTCAAATTAATTAATTTTATAAACTAATGAGCTTGTGATTATTGCTGAGCACCTATCCTATTAACTAAGTGAAATTAGGTGCAAAAAGCGGAACCATTTTATATTAATTATAATATGAGTGTACACATTATTTCATATTACAGCTCATGTTCTTTACATACAAATATAAATTGGACTTCATTCATTTGACTAGTGACTAGTATGACTACATGTAAGATACCAGTCATTGAAGAGAATACTTCACTTTTAATTCTAATTATAGTCTTTACCTCAGATCAAAGTTATAGTTTTCTTTAAAATGTATGAGGTGTAGTTCCTTCACCTACAAAGACAAATAGAGATTTTCTTAATATAGATACAGTTTGAACACTTCTTTACAATTAATTTAGGATAATTATTATATTTATTATGCAAACCGTAATAATAACCAATTTTGTTGAATCTATTGATTACAATAGTTACTGTCAACTGAACTACTACATATTTTTAATTTTTTGACGAATTTCAAGAGCAAGAGCTTTCTTCTGAAGAGGTCCCTCTACAATATCAAGAATATTTTCCCATGTAGCAGGAGTTGGTTCGTTATCCAACCAGCTTTGTAATATTTTTGCCATCTTAACTTTATTTGAAAGTGGGGAAGTGTACAAATGGTCAATGGTGTCCACATCAACTCCCAGTAGATTACCAATCTCTTGCCATTTCCCAGAAATTGGATAAAGAAATTTTCAATAATACATGCTTTTCAGGTTTTACAACTAAAAGTAAATTGAGAAAACAAAGTCATAATGTGTAAGGCTAAACACAGAACAATGTGACTAACTGGAATATAAATATACTTCCTTTTTTCTGACAATGCAAACAAATGTATCAGTCTAGTCACAGTCAATGTACAATAATAGTTATTTGAGTTGATAAAGACATTACATTTATAATACACATATACACATAATTATATATAAACTTAATACAACCATCATAATATTATGAAACATAAAATTTTGCTAACCATTTTCTTTCACAACTGTAGCAGCATCTTTATTGATCCAAGGTAGTTGTCTTAGTTGATCAATACATTTCGTTGTCCGTGCCATCTTTACAACAAGTCAGAATCTCTTTATTATCATCTAGATGACACAGATGGTCTGTAGGAGGAGGACATATGGAGCAAAGGAAGCATTCCTGGGGTCTTGAAAGAATCCATTTATACTGAAATTCTTTACTACATCTTCAATTGCTTGAAAGATGGCCCTTTTTGATGTCTAAGCATTTGACAGGAGGGCCAGAATAGTATACCTCCATCCAATAAATAGCATCAATAAGTAAAACTGCTCCTCCATAACCAGCACATGTTAAACGAATTGCATTACGATACTGCATATCACAATCAGATGGTCTATATAGCTTGAACTTTGGCAAGATGGATCGTTTAAGCAGACCCACAATCAAAGCAGGAAATAGACCTTGAGGAATTGGCATTTTATCCCATGTCAAAACAAAACAATCGATACTTTTACTAAATGGATCTCTAATAATATCTAAACAAAAAAATTGATGCCAAAACGCTTGGTATGAAAAACTTCCCTTTTTCAGGCAATGGAGCAATAACAAACATATACTCCATTAACTTTAAGAAGACGTCTGCGGTAAAATCAGGTGAGAAACCATCAGGAAGACGATCTAGTAGCTCACGTGTAAAAATGCCTTCATGCTTGAGTTGAATGTGAGCATTAGCTTGAAGAACTATATTCATTTCCTCTAATTGGGTAACAGCATCAGCAAAAGAAATACTGACTACTTCTGAGAGCTTGTTGAAAAGAGGCTGAGGATGGAGAAAAACTACATCAGGCAATACAGCTGGAAAGTATAAGAAAATGGTTAAATCATGATAGTACATCAACGAGGCTTCAATGTCTTTAGTATCCATCTCAAGCATCTTCCCTATTCTTAAGCATTCTTTTTTACTGATGACCATTGATTTGATAATTTTCTGAAGGTCCTCCAATTCAAGCTTAAACAAGAAACCATCGTGCTGGAATTTCTGCCTCAATGCAAGATTGGCTAACAATTGTACGAATCCTCTCAGCAATTTTCATTTCAGGCTCACCTCTGGCTGTTGTGTTGACAGGAAATATTATCTCCTTTTTGGCTTCACAGTAATTCCTATGTACACCTCTGAATTGACTAAAGGTAGACCACAAACGAGCATTCTTCTCTTCCAATGTCTCGCCCACACATTCAGTTACTTTATCAAAAATGTACCAAGAACAATAAGGGAGGGCTTTGGGTATGAACACTTGATGTGAATTTTGCGCAAATCAGCTGATCTATAGATGTTAGTGAACGAAAAGAAGACTCAAGTAGTTGTAAATTGGTAATCTGTCGATCTACAGGGGCTCCAATCTCTTGACCCTTAAAACTAAAATAAAATTTGGGTTTGTCATCAAGCTTCTCATTTAACTTTTGCGTGAGAATATTAACTGGACTGTAGCGTAATATTGCCGGGGCAATATCTAGAAAGGCTGCTTGTCCACCTGAATCTACACAGTAAATCCAATGAGATTTGAATAGCTCAGGAGATTCCTTTACAGTAGGTATGATCTCAGCAATTTCATTTGCTGTTTGTGAAACACTCGAGGTGGTGGCTTTGAAGGAGTAACTTCATTGAAGTCTGGTGATTGTCTCTTCTCCTGAACCATCATCTTCAGATGAACTATTGCTGACCTCAACAGGAGAAGATGGACTCCAAGTTTTATGGCTTTGGCATCATATGTTTTACATATGGAGTATTAACTTCTTCCCAAAATTGACTTGTAAAAGAAGAATTTGGTTGACTCACTTCTTGCAGGGATGCTTGCAATCTCTACTCTTCTTACTTTAGGAGCAGTGGCTATGGAGGTGCTGTGATGATGAGTAGATGGTGGGAGATTTTAATAATAATTTTCAAGATAGATGACTTTCCTGTCCCAGGTGCTCCAGACAGTGATAACTTTGAGTATTTACATCGAATTCGACCCTTCTTTCAGTGCCTTATGAAGTAAACCAGTATAATCTATAAAACAAAAGAGTGAAATTTTATGCAACTAACTTACAGTGTAATACATTTATAGAATGGAATGAAACCTAATAAAATGATGTATACTGCTAGTAATAACAGTGTCACTTTATACATGACTATACAATCTGTACAAACTCATAATTAAAGATTACAAGTAACATTCTATACTATTTTCAAATACTTTGTGTTGACTTCACTAGTAACATATGTATGTAAAGATTATATTGAAAGTAGTCATATAAAAATATACAGTCTTAATACAGATCAAACAATTATTAGTTTCTGACATTTTTGTTAGAATTATTGAAAGTTATTAAGAAATCATTGTTTACACTGTTACAGATGTGTCAGATGTAACAAACAGATTATTATTATTAGTAGTCTTTGAAGATAATTTACATTATTATCATTGTATTGACATTAATTGTAAGTACATTCTAATGTACAGAATATAATAATGAAGTACATTAGTAGAGAACTATACACTGACCATATAGAGACTTGTCAAATAACTGTAGTATTTTGTCTTTATTAGATTCTACCATGTCAGCAGGTGTTTGGCCCTTGTTATTCTTTATGTGGCATCTGCACCACATAACAATAATATTTCAACACATTCTACTTTCCCTCTACGGCAGGCATCATGTAAGGGGCTATATCCATTCTAAGTGGTAAAAGAAATTATAGTAAGAGAAACATGAAAGAAATTTTATAATGCAGAGCTATGAGATAATCATTATTATAATAATAATTATTTTACATTTTACATATGGATACAGTAAGTTGATATAATGCTAATATTCATGTTCTTCAGTCATATTGTTACAATTGTCCAACATTATGATGATCTATACTATGTGTTATGATTGTAATAACCACTGTATATGAATTCAACATTGATGATATCTGTTATATTAATTATTAAAATTATCTATAATAAACATATCTTATGATAGTGATTAATTAGTGGCAAGGGTATTCAAAAATATATTTACAACAAGTAATACATACTACTATTACTATGTTACAAGGAGTATGACATAAAATAAATTAAATTAGCACACTTGATTACTGGTTGTAACAATAGTGAGTTAACTACATTGTAAATGACGTTAACTATAGTGACAACTGGCATGAGAAATCAATTTTCATCACAACAGAGATGTCAGTATAGTTATATAAAATGTTAGGATTAAAACAAACAGTAGTTTGTGAACATTCACTCATATTTCATGTTGTAAGACGTCACTAAAAAATCAGAAGAATCTATTATACTAGACTAACTATTCTCTCAAAGCATATTCTACAAGTAATTAACAGTATCCTGGTATATTTACTATGTTAATACTGTAGAATGTCAAATAATTTAACTTATATCATGGAATAAAACATAGTGATGACATTGACTATAATTGTAGTAGTAGGTAATAGTTTTTTATGTATAAAAAAATAGACAGAGTTGAAGTGGTATGCTGTCATTGTTCTTGTTGTTTAATTTTGCATATCTGCTTCTCAATGATTGCTCTTGCATCTTTTTGAATCCAAAGCCATTTACTGTCTTTGGAATTATCAGGACGTTGAAGTCAAAACTAAAAAAACTCATAATACCAGCAGGTTACTAGTGTCTGATTTCATAATATTGTTAAAAACATCATCATACCGTAATGATAAAACAGTCTACTATATCACTGATTGTTAGTCATAAAATCCACTAAAGATATCTCATAATAATTGTTTGGTTTTATCAACACCTATATACTAGAATTAAGAAACCTACCAGCTTAACAAACAGCTGATGTAATAATGATTACACTATATGCACAGTTAATAATTATAATTGATAGAGTATTTCTTGTTTTTTACTTCGTTAATCTTGCTTACATGAGAAAATGATCTATTATTAGATGATAAAAGAACAGGTAGACACACAATTACAAACACATTAGTACTACACTGCATACTGAAAAATGATTTCTTTATAATATCTGACTCTACCAAACATGTTAAATTTGCCCTTTAGTGGGGGAATGTGACAAATACATGACAAAAATAATCATTTAAATAATCCTGATAATGCAAATGTATGACACAGCCTATAATGTAAACATTTCTCGCTGTAAACTATTAAAGTGTACGTGTATAATTTCATTTATATACAATAAATTAAGGTACTACTTGTCTATTCATTTCAACAAAAAACAACATTAATTTTTTTTCTATGAATAGCAATCTGTAAAAGTCCTTGCAATGTCAAGCTGACTCAATGAACATCTCCAAATTTGACATATACATAATCATGACGTTTCTGGAGATACATCTCACCTATGTTAATTACAGCTACATGAGAAGTTTTGAGCTTGTACTATGAAATGTCTGTTGAAACAACATTTTTGTAACACAAGGTTTTGTAGCCATGCAGAATTTTCGAAGTCACATTGCTCTTGTGTGATGCAATATTTTAACCTATGCCATTTTGTTGTATCCACACATGTCGCTATCTCTCATCAAGAACTAAGCATCCCTGCCATGCAAAGTAATTGTTTAAGTCTTTTTGGCATATCAATATACTGTTCAAAGAGTCCATAGTTGTCGATATTTAGCTGAAAAAAGAAAGTATGACTGAGAGAGATGATCTAATTAATGAAGCATTTCCTTATTTTATAACAATAAATATCCAGAAGGAGCCACAGCAACTAGTAAAAATGATTGTCATATTATCTCAACCCTCAATTAATTATCATTATATCATAGAGTAGTATGTTATAGTCACTGTTGATATTCCCAGCCTTGCTCGAGAATCCAAGAGAAACATAAAAATAGTGCAGCAGAAACAAAAGAAAAATATGATTGAAAACATTCAATTCCTTTAAAGTTTGAAGTTTAAGTCAAATTTTTTTAAAAAATTGACAATTTTTATCTTAATATATATAGCAAAACAAATTTTTATCCAGGATAAAATATTGTAATGCATATTTTATGCTAGGACAAAATATGGCACCATAACATTTTTGGTCTTAAGATAAATTTGTGCTCGTAGGATCAAATCTGCAACAAATTTTTATCCTAGGATAAAATAATTTGTTAAGCACTATGTCATTTTGGATTAATTATAGCTACTACAATAATCACTTTCGTTTGTATAGCTATTTTAGCAGTGTTTGTATAACAACTTATAAGAGATCACAAGTAAACTACATAATTACATGTATTATAACAAAATACAGTCATGCCATATTATAGTAATGACAACATGTTCAACAATGGAATACTTACATGTCAATAGTATTCAGTGATGCACCAGCTTTAATTAGTGTATGAGCTATCTCAGGATAGCCATTGTATGCAGCATAGTGAAGAGGTGTATTATTGTCCTACAAAAAGTAGATGTCAGTATTTATGATCAATTCACTTTATAATATGCAGCTACATCTAATGATACATTACAAAGATAGGTAAAATAATTCAATATCTTTTCACTAATGTGTTTGGAGAGGTTAATACTTTATGTGATGTCAGTAGTATTTATGATAACTATATATAAAATATTTGGAGATTAAAGTGTTTGTCCTATTAAGTCACATATTTTTTACTATAAGTCTACAATATAGTCTTGTAATCATAATATATGACAGAACATCATTTGTTAAATACATACTCCATAGAACATATATATTAATTAGCAAGTTATGACTAGTACTTGTTGTTATTAACAACATTTGTAAACTAGCTAAACATGATAATAACATAATAACATTCAGTCTACACAATATCAGATATAAAATGGAAATGAAAGATTAATTATCAATATAAAAACCCGTACCTATACTATCCAAAATGTGAACATAGACATCATTCGTTACATTCATTCTATTTGTAAAATGAGTTATTGCATATATGAACATATTAACACTATATAAGAAATAACTTCAAATGTTTAAATTTTACACAACAAAGACTGAACTAAATGTTAAAGTATATTTTAGTGTGTAATATATGACTCGTCTCCATTAGCAAGGACATTTCCAACATACTAATAAGCCATAAAATGATGAGTGATCTATACTGACAGATTTTCAGGACAATGCACAACTAAACCACAATTTATAGCCTTTGACAAAACAGAAAATGTTTGCACACAGGTATAGAACCTTTGTTTTCATTTAATAATGATCAAAATTAAAGGCAGAACTCATCCAATTCATCAAGCGACAGTAAGTTTGTTAGCTTAACTAATCTAAACAATCACAGTCATTTTTCAGCTGTTTTATGGTATAATAGATAGTTATCATTGACATAGATAAACTAAATAAACAGATAAAAACACACCAAAGATCTGCCACTAGAATTTTGATTTATTCATAACATTGTTATGTTTTTTGTGACTGTTATTTGTTACTTTTTCTTATTATTATGTTAGTAACATTCAGGAACATACAGTACTCATAATAAGAAGGAATCACTGAGTGATATAATAAAGAATAATAACACACAATATAATATCTAGACAAGGTAATATTAAGGAAACAATTTTGTAAGAGATTGTTCTGTTTATTTATTTGTTTACTTTTTAATGCAACGAAATATAAACCCCATTTAACAAATTGTCACTTTTCTTTTCTTTCTTTGTTTTCCTGTTACAAACATTACTAAACACTAAAAAGAAATTTAAACTCTAAAGTCAGGTATGAAAATATTATTTGCTTCTATTGTCTGTATATTTTATCATGATTTTGTATTGAATGAGATTAGCCATAGCTAATTTTATATATAATATGTTATCATTGCAAAGGTTTAGGAGACTATAAAAGACTCCTAAAATTGTATTTGTCATTGTCAAAACTTGTATCATACATTACAAAGTCCTGTTTGCTAGGAAGTATACAATAATAACATGCTATTTGTTATAACCTGTACATTATATCAATGAACTCTCTATAGGACACAGCAAACTGGTTTACAAAGACCACTGTATTTCTTATAGTGACTAAAATACAATGAAATCTTTCTAACTCAAATTCACTGGGACTATTCTAAAGTGATCTGATTTAATAAGTTGTTCTTTCAGAATATAAGCTGTGAGTTTATTTTCACTTCAAAAAAAAAAAAACAAATTAATGCTAACAATCTTAATGTGTAATATTAAGTTATTAATATTATAAACAGTCATTCTAATTGCATAAAATAGTTCACTTTTTTGAAGTGTAGTAATTATATTATAAACTACAAACAATAACCAGATTTTTCAGAAGATTTTAAAGTAAGCTCATCTTTGCAACTGGCTGATAGGACTAATTGCTATTGCTACTATACTAAATTACCAGGTTATAATATCTGTATCAGTATAGGACGGGTTAATGAAAACTTCAACAAATTATTGGTCAGTCTATTAATTAGTGTCACATAAGCTGCGGTTATTGGATGTGTTTTTATCTTGTGTATGCGCATTATGTAGACAATCTCATACATTGATAGATAAATTTTCTGACATCTGGGTTGTGTGGTATTAAGTAATAAATGTTATGTGATCTGTGTTAAAAGTAGTCAAGTTATCACATTGGCGACAAGGACCATTTTGTTTGTCATCCATATTTGATTTTAATTCAGGAGTAGAGTCATCCTCTAAAAACAAAAAGCTAATGAAATAGCAAAAGCAAGATAGTCCCTGTATTTCCTAAGCATAGTTGGTTCTAAGAACTATTCTCTCTTACGAGATTTGTTGTTGCTTGCTAAACCTAGTGAATGGGTTTAATGTTTGCGTACCTGAAAATGATGGCAAAGTTAAGTCATTACTAGAGAAACAAAAACGTTTTTACAGACCAGTTGGGCACAATCAATGAACATGTGGCTAAACTGCACTTGAAGGAAAACTCAGGGACTGTAGACCCAACCTGTGTACCCTTTGCTCTTAAAATGTCAGTGAGTCTGAGAGAGAGACAGATTGCTGCCATCAGGCTTAACTTAGTGAACTGTATATGTATAGTGAGTTTGGCAGTCCCTATTATAACTGTTCTGAATTGAAGTGGAGAATTATACCTGTATGGTGATAATAAAATTTGAAGAAATGATCAACACAATACTTTGATATGGGACAATATCTGTTACCACATAAGATTTTAAATCATTGTCTATAGAAAAGTAATTCTCTGTTTTCTTGATCACTCCCAGGTTATCAGCAGCTGCTCCTGACGAAATAATCCTAGAAATTAGTACCTTTAATACCATTGAGGCCTGTATTTTTATACCCAATCACATCTTGGACTGGTGATGACAAGTTGCCATGTTTCAGAAGAAAATGGACATCATCATTGAGGAAGTCCTATAAAGAATTTGTTCCATTAACGATAATATTAAGCTGTGTCACTGGTGTTAAGAACAAAAAAATCCATCACCCTCAAGAAGTAGTGATACAAACTAAAACACCATGGTAAACAGTATAAAACAGTGAAAATGTAAGTTTTTCTCTGAAAGAGTTGAGTATTTAATTGGGTCATGTGATAGATGTTGAATGGTTGGATGCTAATAGTGACAAGAAATGCTATTTTAATACACCAAAACACCATTACATCCCTGAGCTACCCATTCCTTATAAGTCTAATCAATTATTTTGGACATTATCTCTAATTTCTTAGCCACAATATTCAACCTCAACCTAACCTGGTAAAAGTGATATGAAGTGGGAGTGTTCTACACCATGTGACAAATCTGTAGATTGTTGCTATGCAATCATTAGTTCATCAGGTTTTTAGTATATTATATTTCAAGCTACCCATTGTACTAACAACAGAGACTTCACAATGTGACATGGACAGGTGTTCTCACATTTTGTAAAGATTGCCAGTGAAAACCCAATTGAATATGGCTATAATTGACAATAGCCTCAACCAAAGCAACCAAAATAATTATTTTTCAAAAACAAAGAAAGCATTATCCATACTGTGGTTGGTATTATAAAGTTCTCCATTATTATTTATATGGGCACAGATCCCACCTGCTAACAACCACTAACCTCTAACAATTTATATCTAGCTATAGCCCAAACAAAAGCAGAACATCCCTATTAATAGTGCCTATTAACTTCACTAAAGTGTCTTAAACACTTTATGCGAAATTAATTTGTTCTGGCTTTGACAGTTATATTTAAAAAATTGCCTGAGAACTAGTTTAAATACTTGTGTCTTTTTTTTTGGGGGGGCATCAGAGTGTTTTCTGTCGTTGCTATACTAAAATTTTTTTATGTCTTTTTATACTGTAAGATTATTTAGGATGTTATAATACTGAAGACTTAAAGAAGTACTTCTAATTGTTTATTTTCTCAAGCTCTACTAGTTTGTAGTTTTTTTCTTACGAGGAATTACAATTAAACTCATTTTAGTTTTAGTTTCTAGTAACAATATAGGAAGTAATACTGTACTAAAAATGATTTTCAATTCAAGGTACGAAAACTGTTAATGATGATCCAACTATATTTCTGTGGTACATATAACTAGGTGTGTGGTTAATGTGTATTAAAGGTTAGTTTATGCTGACAACAGTACTTGTCCTTGGCGAATATGTTTTATATTATTCATGCGAATCCAAATGTTCCATTGTACTGATACGGATGCGTTTATTTTGCTAATTTGACCTTGTCATGTTATTTAGCAAAGCTACATTATTAATGTTAAAGGTTTTTGAAAAATGGTTGCATATATGCTGTTGCTAGGGTAGCCATTTTGTACATAGTGTTTAGGAATTGGGTACCAAGTACTTGTAGATTGCTCCTTCCTGTATGACATGTAATAGTCACACATGCCATAAATACATTCGGCACACAATGCATGTACGCACTCATTTTGTAAAAAACGTCTTTACCGCGCTGTGCATGGGTTGGCTAGCACGGTTACTGTAGTCTGTGTGGGTGGGTTCTGTCTGGGTCTGTTACCAGGCAAATGGCTTTGAACTGCTTATAACTCAGGAACCAGTCACTGGTAGCCACCGAACTATAGTGGCCCGATAGCAAAACTGCTGTACTTCTTAAAAATACTCCAAAAGGACGTCAAATGAAAAGAATCTTGTAATGTTCTGAAAAACTTTGGAAAAAGGCCCAGCTTTCAGTGGAGACTCGCAAGATTCAATAAAACCTCTCTGCTACAGCTACTGACATGTTCCAAAGGTTTAAGGTGAGAATTTTTTGCAAAATATTTTTTTTTGAAAGTATTACCGGTTTTTACTAACTTTTGGTAGTTAGCTTTGTTTGATACATTTGAGTGTGAACTACAAATACTAGCACCACTAAGCCTGTCATTATAGAATCACTAACGTCTTATTAGAAGTTGGAACGTATTGGACCTTTTGTCAATTAGAGTGCAAAGTACCTCGTAGACACACTAAAAGGCAAAGCTTTCCCCTGTGAGTGAAGAGAAATGATGAGTCATCAATCATCATCTTGCGCTTCACTGAAATTACTTACTGAGTAGGTCTCTGGATAGACTGCAAGTGAGTTAACCACTTTAGTGCATTTTTTTCGAGCATCATGTTTTATTTTCCCCAATTAGGCACAGTCAATATATCTCACAATTCCCAAGATTATTTATATATAATATTTCTATAGTTAGGTTATATTTACACTTTAAGTACAATGTAAGGAAGTATCCATTTACAATGTATTTTCGTAAATTTAGTCTTCATTAATTCAAGAATTAAACATAAACATAAAATATGAAATGTAAAGATTTGCTTATCAAACCACAAAAATAAAAAATCAATAAATTTTTATCATTAGTAATTAACTTTACAAATGTTAGTTAAATTGGGTACCCAATAACTTTAACTTAACTATTAAACTAACCTTATTTAGTGCAGTTATTACACCATGCTTAAAACATTTGCATTTCATTATTAGTCCAGTGTAAGCGTTGACCCAACTGAAAAGAAATTAAATGTTAATTCTATATACCTAAAAGTATACTGTACAGTACAAAACAATTACTTCAAACCATGGGCAATATTTCTATTTGTTTATTTCTTTCTTGTTTTT
>NW_024535447.1:0-12958 GCF_016097555.1 Gigantopelta aegis
TGTCTAAACTGGTTCATAAACATGCAATAAAATATCAAATGTAGATATTATACAAAGTAATTAAAAAACTTACTTGGTCAAGTTCCTAATTATGGACAGTAGGTTAGAAATGTAATTTATTTACATTTGGCGACTACCTAACACTTGTATTAGTTGTTTTACACATAGCAAATATTTTATGTAGCATTTTCACTTACACAGATTTGAATGCAAAAAGGCATGTTATAAAACGAGGTCAATTCGAGGGGTTTTCCATACCATAAGCATGCGCACTTCGTTGTTTTCGTGTACGATCGTGGCTGCCAAATGACATGGCCAAACATCGGACACTTTTTTTGTTTAGGGGAATTTTCAGGTAAAGTAAGCTAATAATTAATCATTTATGACTTGAAAATTGTAGACAATAAATCAGATTATGTAAATTGTTAGCTATTTTGTACTTTGCATCATTTGATTGTGTATATGTACCTGAAATATTGGAGGTATCAAACACAAATTTGCCAGCTGTCAAATTCGATTTGACGAAAAGCTCAGTTCAAAATCCCTGAGGTCTTGCAAGATAGCAACTACGTCATACTTTTTTTTACAGAAAAAAATGCACAAAGACAATTGGTCTTTACTGTAATCATTTTTATTCATGAAAATTACAGAACTTGCACGTAACTAGCATTTAACTGGAACGTCCGAAGTTAGCACTACGTCCGAAATTAGGACAGTTTACCTAATAAAAAAGGCAAGCAACTAGGCCATCATCTAGGACGGAAGCGACCTTTAATATTCGAGGTCAACCAGGTCAACCAATGGGATATTTGTGTTAGTTATTTATTTACTTTTTGATTGGTTGACCTGAAAGGTTAAACTATATTTCCGTCCGAGATGGTCGGAGTTGCAAACCTTGTTCTTTTTATGGTCTTGAAGAAGCGCTTTTAATACTTGATTATATCAACGTCATAAGGTATTTTTCAAGAAGCATATTATGCAAATTAAGCTGTAAAATAATTTTTGTACTTATTTTTACATTTTTGTCGTATAGTTTCACGTTTTAAAATTTGCATTATGGGCGGGTGAAATCGTTCAAATCCTCACTTCGTTATGGGCCGGAAATAAAATGCGAACCAAAACGCGTAGGATAGGATGCTGTTAAAACAAAATAAAACAAAACAAAACTACTGAATGTGTGTCGGACATTAAAGGGGCATACCCTAGTTTTGAAACACTAAGGCATATTTTTCATTATTTGAGCCGTTTATGATCACTGAAATCAAACAATACTTATATTTTATTGTTTAGATTATCCATTTTCGTACAACCGAAGTGTTTCTGGTTATTCTAGTGTTTCTGATACCACAAAATGCATTTTCCATATTTTTACAAACGCACGAGCGTCTGAGAAGTAACTGTTACGAAGTCGCGTGTTAGTTTATTTGGAAGGGTATTTCAACGTCACAGACTCGTTTCACTGTGTTGTATCCAAATTTGTTATAGGTTTATAAATTAACCAAACTTAGTATCCATTTTTACGGGTTGAAACTAGAGTCTAGGTGAAAATTATGCCTTAGTGTTTAAAAACTAGGGTCTGTCCCTTTAAGGAGTGGCAGGGGTCTGCTATTTTATTTTAAAACTATTATATATTTATGGAACAGGATTTCGATCAAAGTGGCTAACTCAATGCAGTAACTTACGCTGAGTAACCACCGTATCATGTACTAGTGTCATTGGGAAATGGTTTATTTTCCTGTCATCAATTTACAACAAAAACAAAATGATATTAGACTGAAAATAAAACAAAATATAACTGTGTTAGGCTTGACAATTAGCACCAAAACACATAAAAGTTGTAAATATGTGGTTCTTGGGAGTTTATTTTGGGAATGTATCCTCAAGCTTTTCTATTGGTCGAATACTGAGGCAACCCTCTATCATAATGTCATTATTTGGTCACGTGATCGAAATTATAATGACGGGTCACATTGCATTGCTAGCTCTATTTGATTATAACTAAAACATTAAAGACATTTTCAAAGATTTCAAATAGATTAAAAGTATTGCAAATATTCTCGGGATGCTGGATGGTGTAACAGCATGATATAAAAATGTCCAACATTCATATTGTCACTATAGCCAATGAATATATATTTACGTTCATTCGCATGGTTATCGTCTGCTATTGTGTTTCCGGAAGAAAGAATGTTCACTCTGTCGCGTATGTTCAAAATACTTTGGGAAAATCTATATACTATTAGTTTAAACGAGTATGGTAATTAATTAAATACACTGGTCGAATACTGGGGTCACTGCCCTATGTAAATACTCGTTAAATGACAATAAAATTGTCATGTATAAAGAGAGTATAACTATGTGAAAATATCTCAAATTTACCCATTTTTATTTTTATATTGATGTTGATCATCACATTTTTTTGTTGCATTTACTATAGTTTGACACCCAATAGCCGATGTATTTTCGTGCTGGGGTGTCGTTAAACATTCATTCATTCATTCAAATTTACCAATATACAACAATTTAGAATGTTATTCATGTATAGGTTTATAGCATGATTGGGTTTATCAATCTATGTCAAGAGCCTGTGATGTATTTGTGTATCGTCAACGTACGTAACTGCGTTATGCTTTAAATTCCGTTCACTTTGTTTTCTCGTGCACGGTTCGCGCAATCAACATCCGATTTGTTGTCATCGGCATGTCGTTCATTTATGAGGTTTTTCTTCACAGTTCAGGAACATTTTCATAAACAATAAAGTTCAGAAAAGTAAGTATCTAAATACAAAACTTTACAAACCCCTAAAACCATTAATTTTACTAAGTCGTTTTTGTTTATTCCTTAAAATTACCGACATCGGGTCCACATGACTCATAGAAATTGACTTAAAATGGAGAAAGATGAATTAACATTCGGTGCGTGTCACATGACCTCACACGTGCCAGATCAACAAGGCCAAAACATTAAATTTTTACGATTTTTAAGACCCCTGTTGTTAGAATTTGTTTTCAATTATTACATTCGATCTGCAAAAGGTATGCTACATTTTTGTGCCTCTATTGTAATGAATAGTATTCATAATCCATTCATAATAATTGTAAATAATGTTTAGTGTATAAATTGTGTTGATTATGAATCAATTCATTTAAAAAATGATATTTTACAAACTATTCACTGGTATAAACGTAATGCCTATCGGTATCGACATCGAGTTTTAGCGATGTGTGTTGATAAAACGCGGACCGGACCAGAACGCTTGACAAATTGAACTTTTCCTTTTAAAAAAATATTAAACTAAGAGTTTGTCAACTGTGCATAGTTAAGAAACATATATTTTTTCAGGTAGTGACATTAAAAATGAAAAATGACGAACCGCACATGCGTGTCACGATACTTTTTGCAAACGCATGTGCCTGAACGCAGTTAGAAACGTCGCACTCTTTCCTGTTTACCCGAGGGTGTTTCACTTTTGTTTACTAGAATGGATTTATTTTACATCCACATTGTTGATTTTTTTGCGTTAATTGATTGCAATCTGTTTTGTTTCACATATCGTAGCTGAAAAATGTAGAATAATATTTCCGTAAATATCGTATTCGTGTTTTTGTCGTTAGGTGAACGCAGTTTGGGACGTCGATGGTAGGTATACTTTCTTTTCTTTTTTTTACATGCATGTATTAATTAAAACCAGATTTTATGTGTATGTATTTATGTATTTAAATACTGTCCCATCTTCATACAAAAAATGTTTTCTGTAAATAATTTCAGTGGTTTGACGTAAGAACAAAAGTAAAAGTGTTTTGAATGACCACATACCTGTGATAGTTTTTCTTGTACGTTCTGACGAAACTGATATGACGTCATATTGTTTACGTGTTAAACACATACGTCATTTCCGTTTCTGAAAACGGGGGGGGTCTTTTATATAGTAGGGATCGAAATTTTTGGTATATGTAAATACTCTTTAAATGACAATAACAATGTCATGTATAAAGAGACTATAAGCAAACTATTATGAAAATATCTCAAATTTACCAATATGCAACAGTTTAGAATGTTTTTCATGTATAGGTCTATAGCATGATGGGGTTTATCAATCTATGTCAAGTCACGTGTCTGTGATGTATTTCATATTTGTGTAGGTATACTTTTTTCACAAACATGTTGTAATTAAAACATGATTTTATGTGTATATATTATGTACATGTATTTAAATTCCGTCCCATCCTACAAAAATGTTTTCTGTAAATAATTTCAGTTTGGTTTGACGTAAGAAGAAAAGTAAAAAATATTTTGAATGACCCACATACCTTTAGATTTTCTTGTACGTTCTGACGAAACGGTGATGTGACGTCATATTGTTTGCGCGTTAAATACTTAAACACATACGTCATTTTGGTTTCTGAAAAGGGGGGGGGGTATTTACATTCCAGGTGGGCCGAGGGAGGGGGGGGGTTGCTGTTTTCCAACCAACACTAATGTCCAAGATCGCTCTAACTGAAGGGTAGTAGGATTTTAGGAGCGGATCTAACATTTTATAGTCTGTCCCATCCTTCTACAAAAACGTTGCTTTGTAAATAATATCAGTTTGGTTTGACGTAAGAAGAACAGTAAAAATGTTCTTAAATTTGTTTAAAAACATTACAATACTATTTTTGTGTGCAATTTAGAAAACAATCGGATCAGAAATAAATAACGTGTACATGTAGTGAATTCCATAGTTAGCTCGAGTCACCTCCAGCCCTCTACGTATTGATATGTTGTAGGGGAACATGGATGCAAAACGCCACGGACTGGTGTATCAAAGGCCGTGGTATGTGTTATCCTGTCTGTGGGATGGTGCATGGCCTATCCCTTACTAATAAAGGAAAAGATATAACGAAATGTTTGACATCCAGTAGCCGATTATTATAATCCATTGTACATCAATGTGCTCTAGTGGTGTCTCGTTAAACAAAACAAACTTCTTGATCAGGTTCGTCGGAAATATTTTTTAACGGGGGAGGGGGGTGGGGTTTTTTTTATCTATAATTTGAAAAGCAAAATTATGGTGTGTTGTTGTTGTTGTTGATGATGCTATTATTTAGGCCCGTATCCACCACACCCCAATCTAATTAAAATTAGCTCCACTATTACATGTGGATCTAACAGCAGCCAGTTGGAGCTCATGTCCAGCAATCAAAACCTTACTTGCAGAATCATGCCAGTGATTTAAAAATAATTTGAAAACATTCCGAATTATCCTGAGGGTATACATGTTTCGTGTAAATTACGAATGCCGTAAAACATGTTAATGAAAAACTGAAGACTGTTTTTTTTTTTTTTTTTTTTTTTTTTTTATAAATAAATAAATAATATTTAATGTAAAATTGAAGACTGATAACCCATCCCGTACGTATTGGTATGGTTCGCTGTACTGCGGCCACTAAAATAGACTCGCCCGATATTTTTAGAATTTGTATGCTCCCAAATAACTTTATAAAAGGCGAAGTGTGATTGGTCAATATTTAAATTATTATTTACAGACGAAATGTTACCTGGACATTGGAGACTACGCAGTGTTGTTAGCAATCCGATTAAAATTAGTTCTACTGGTCTAAATAAGGCATTCGTAATTCACATGAAACATATCGTATACCCTCAGGATAATTCGGAATATTTTCAAATTATTTTCAAATCACTGGCATGGTTCTGCAAGTAAGGTTTTGATTGGTGGACATGAGCTCCAACTGGCTGCTGTTAGATCCACATGTAATAGTGGAGTTAATTTTAATTAGATTGACCACACCCCACCCCTAAATTACTAGAGGTCCACATTTTTTTTCTATCAAATTTAGATATAACGTTACGTAAACGGTTTGTGATTACGTAACCGGTTTCTGTGTAGGTTTTTTGTTTCTGGTCACTGTTGGTCCCATCACGAGGAATACCGTTCTTCTTTGAATAAACACAAAGACAGAAGATGCTTGACGCAGTGATTAAGTTGCTCTATATTTGCATTTGCTGTATTTCATAGTTGATCTGTCATAATATATTTCATTGTTGTGATATCTGTTTCAAGCCATTTTTTTTCACATGGGTTTTTTTAAATTATATTTCATAGAAAACGTAGATATTTATTTTTTAGTGCACAAACTGATGCCATACTGTTTTCCATGTCATTTTAACTGAATATCAGTTCTTACACAAACCTGTTTTACTATTTTGTTGTTTTACAAGTGTCCACAATCAGTACAGTTTGTAGAAGAAAATATTGTCAGTCATATTTTTATTTTGAACTTACGTATTTTTGCATTAAACGAGATTAAATAAACCATTTATATTGTTTTATTTATAAGTTTACTCAAAATCGATACCTAATCTAATATGGGATAGGATCTTCGCCACACGAGTATGGGACTATGCACGAGAATAACCGATTGACAAGACAAACATTACGATTCCATCGGTTGCTATGTACTCGGTTATTTTCATGGCTATTTCACATGCATGGCGTCTCGGTTATTTTCATGGCTATTTCTCATACATGGTACTCGTATCGTGTGGCGTCTCCTTAACAGAGAATCAGTTTGCTGAGAAATGCTGAATTTTCGGGCACAGTCATGACCATAGCAACTGCCCTCTGCTTCGATCCTCACTCAGGAATGCAGTTATAAGTTTTTCTACATACTCCGTACATACTTCATGCGCAACTTCTTTGAAACCTCACAAAGGTTTCACTTTAGTACTGATAATTTTGAAGATGGATTGTTGCCTGAACATTGATTTATTACGTCACTGAAGCTTGCATTTACCTAATTATAATGTTTACAACTATATGGTTCTATGATAATGGTGCTCTGAAAGAAATATTAAAAATAGTGTATTAAAACTAAGCATTAGACGGTATATGTGATGGGCACCTCAGCTGCTAGCTCGATTACTCAGGCAGTAAGAAAGAAAGACCGACATTTGGACCGTTATAATGCTCCCTCGCGTGAGTTAGCATTATATCTGTCTAAATGCCCGCCTATATTCCCCTTACGGTCATAGAGTACTCGGGCTACTCATCTGCGTTGATTTGGGGTTTCCAACAAAAAATAAGGAAGTTACAAACAGCAGAATATGAACTCTCTTGGTTCGTGAAATCAGAAAATCGTTAACTTCCTGTTGTAAATTTTCTTTACGTTTTTAAAGAATTGGAAAGGTTTGTTATAAAATACTAAATAGAATAAATCGAAAAAGAAGGAACAGCATATTTAAAAAGGGAATGTACATATTCTTACATGAAATAAATGTGTGGAGTTCAATAATAATTTGTAATTAAAAGTAGGAGAGCAATTTATCATATTTGTTGGGGACCAGACAACTCGGACCGGGGGACAACTCGGCCCAGACATCTCGGCAACGGGGCCGAGTTGTCCTAGACAAATCGGCCCCGAGTTAATAGACTGATAGACGGGGCATATTACATGCGTGTTCAGTATGATAGTTGGCCATGTCGTAGTGTCGAAGTATTGTACTATAGTAATAATAATGCATTATACTGATAGATACCGCTAACTATATGGTCACCATTAAGAATGACAATTGTGTATGTCGTAGGCGCATATCGTAGTGTCGAATGGGTTTCTAGAAGTATTGTACTATAGAAATAACGCAAAAGACATCATTTGCCAAATTCCCACATTTATTACATTAAATACATACACACATATGTACGCAAAAAAAACAACAGTACACATATACATAAATAGTTATAATACAGAAATAAAACACCAATCACCAAAAGAACATAGAAATAAAACGTCCAACAAAAGATAAACGTCAGTGTTGTTACAACGATAAATAACTTTTGCATGTTTTTTCTGGGATCATCTCCAATGTTTAGGTCACCGACTGTAGAACAAAAACAAATTATTCGAACAGCGGAAACTATCTTCAAAGATAAATGGATCAGCAATTTATCAATTTAACAAAAAACAAATTCTTTTATCTCTGTGAGAATACTTTAATTTAAAAAACAACACTTGTTCAACAATATTGTTCAACAATAGACAAGATTGTCCATGTGCCGAGTTGTCTCTGGACTCCGGGCCGAGTTGTCTCGCGGTGGGCCAGGTTGTCTCAGAACTCTGGGCCGAGCTGTCTCGATGTGGGCCGAGTTGTCCTCCGGGCCGAGTTGTCTGGCATTCATATTTGTTATTATCATGACTTTATTATTATCATTAACAATGTGCGTCGGACTAATTTAAAGTTCTAATGACATTGGTATTGTTAACGACTACAATAAATTACTGTCCTGATTTTAAATTACCAATGACTTTACCTTTAAGCACTGGTGTCATGGTTAAGTCATCGGACATAGTACTGGGTTCGCAGCTCTGTACCGGCTCCCACCCAAAGCGAATTTTAACGACTCAGTGAGTAGGTGTAAGACCACTACACCGACTTTTATTTTACTAATAATTAATCACTAACCCACTGGAGATGTAGTCCTTATAGCTGGTGTGTGCCCAGGGCAGCATGCTTGAACCTTAATTGGATATAAGCACAGAAATAAGTATGAATAAATGAATTACCATTAGATTTCCTCCACATTTTGTCCAAACAGAAATCATAAAAAACCCATTTTAGTAACTAGATGGTAACCATGTCACCGATATCGATTATGCTGAGATCTTCTTGGACAAAAAGCATGTAATGTTTTTTGTCAGCTGCTGATTTGCATTATTATGTCATATACTCTCCAAGACGGGTGAAAACATGTGACATAATCTAACAATAACAATGACATGCGTTATGATATAAAGCAGTCATCTAGTTCATTTAAAATAAACCTCAGGCATAATGATAATGCCTGAGGCTTAGTTTAATGAACTAAGCAATCATCATAATGATAATGTCATATTATTATTAATTATGTCAGATACATTTCCACCCTATATGAAGAGAATTCCATAAAAAATAACATGGCAGGCGGCAGACAGTTACATGCTTTTTGTGGTAAGATTTAAGATGCATCACGATTGTACTACAATGAGTAATAGAGCTAGCTCTTGGTGAGCAAAACATTTCGCCAAATTGTCTATTAAACTTAAAACATTTGCAGAAATCGACAGTTATTTTATTAAAATATGTCAGTTATTATATGAAATTATTTCCTCAACTGCTTTGAAAATTCGCATTTGGCGAGTGCCAGAGGTAGTCCTGAGTAGTTAATGAGTGTTATAGTTTTGCCTTTAGTGTTTTCCGACTTGAGACGTCATGTCTTTGGCCGATGAGCTGCTGGCTGATCTCGAGGAAGGTGGAGAAGATGTTGAGCAGGATGAGGACGAAGTTCAGGCTGAGATCGCCAATGTTGAAGAGGTTACCATGGAGATGGACAAACAGTATTCATCAGTCAGCTGTGTGGCCAAACTGAGAGATAGCAAAGAGGTGATCATTTGTCTGATGATGGTGATGACAATGTTTTATCACCTTTATGTTTGTTTCTAGACTCAAATAATCTGCTCCATTCCTAAAAGGCTATATCATTTTTATTCTCAATTTTGGAGTAAAAAAATCCCAATCTGAATGTACATAATTCCAATTTTTTATTATTATATATATACAAAGGCAAATTTTTAAAACGATACGTAACACTTCACAAAAACCCTTTTCCTCCCACATGACATTTCACAATGCAAAATAGATATAATAATTTCAATAAATACAAACTGTACATGTATAGAGTTGCACATTTAAATTCTAACTGAGCTTAACAATATCTTTATTTAAAATTATACTGAAAATTCCCATTTTTTGTAAAACAACACTAAAATTCCCAAAGTCAAAGCCATGGGCATGAAGTCAAATTTTATAAATAAAACCCTGGATAATGATGACACAGGGCATTCACTGTGTTTCAGAGCAGAATTCAGACCTTTGAAAATTGCGCAAATGAACATAAATTTGTAAAAATGCAGAACACTTCATAAATGTGTTTTATTTTTATTTCAGCTTGCTAAGATCATGGCCAGTGTGCGAAAATATTCAAAGCAATCCAAGCGAGACAGTGGTAAGTACTAAGTAGATGTTAATAAATCATCATGTGCAGAATTATGTATTCATTTGATTTTGATTTTAGAAGACGATTTATGTTAGCTGTCAACACATACTATATGGCTGTATGCTTGTAAATGTCATAGGTCGGCTAGTAATTAAAACAAAAAATATATTAAAATTTGCTAAAATATTTAGGCGACATTCTATACAAATATCTGCATTGAAATGAGGTAATATATTGGTCTTTGATAAAAGACAATCATTTAAAGAATTTTCAAGTTTACTTTAAAAATTTACTCCTCGTATATTTGTCGTACATTTGTGTATTACTGTTTGACAGGTTTTCAACATAGCTAAATTAATGTTTTTTTTATTAATCTGACATACAAGTAAATATAAACATTTATTAACAATATACAGTCAAATGTCATTATTTCAACATAATTGTGTTACCTTATTAGCTCAGAATATCATGAAGTCGAAAAATTATAATCGTATGATATAATTTTTACTAAAAATTAGAATGCTTATCTCGAGACATTGATAACTCAAGCTTGTTGGCTCATTAACATCAATACTGTAAACCATTTAAAACAAATGAAGCCATGTAAATTTATAGGCATTCACACCCAACCTCGAATCACGAAAATGTATACACAGGCATTATTGTCATTGCAGATACCAACAGATTTTTAAATTCAAAATCTGCATATTGCCACTATGTGCAATGGTTTGATTTTGTGAAAAAATTAAGACATCATAATATTATTCTGGTTTACAGTACTTTGCTTTACTGTCTAATTTTACGTTTTATTACTGACATCTGACAATGACTGTAATTACATTTCAGTGTCGGGTCCTGTAGAGGCAGACCCCGAGTACATGCTGGTTGTCGCGGCCAACAACATGACTGTGGAGATTGACAATGAAATCAGTAAGTAACATGACTGTGGAGATTGACAATGAAATCAGTAAGTAACATTACTGTGGAGATTGACCATGAAATCAGTAAGTAACATGACTGTGGAGATTGACAAAGAAATCAGTAAGTAACATGACTGTGGAGATTGACAATGAAATCAGTAAGTAACATGACTGTGGAGATTGCCAAAGAAATCAGTAAGTAACATGACTGTGGAGATTGCCAAAGAAATCAGTAAGTAACATGACTGTGGAGATTGACAATGAAATCAGTAAGTCTTTGTCGTGCTCGGGTGTTGTTAAACATTCATTCATTTAGTTCAGACACTACTTGTTCTCACACTACTTGAATGTAGGACAGTGAAGACTGATAATGACAATGAATAATGGTGAAACAGATATTAAAAGGCAATGTCATGAACAAAATATATTAACTAAAGATAAATAGTTTCAATTAAGTGTCTTTTCCAATAGAGGAATGAGAACAGGTGTTGCCACAGACATGTGAGGCAAAGTTTTATACACATGCTTCAATCTCTTTGCATTATATAATTAGCTGTGGAAATATATGACATGCTTAAATATTAAACATCAGACAATACAGGGCTTTAGATAAATTAATAGTTGCTTCTACTTGTGAGTTGTAGTTGTTCTGTTCCTTTCATATTTACACAAATATATTTTCAGATGTAATCCACAAGTTTGCTCGAGATCTGTATTCCAAACGGTTTCCAGAATTAGAATCATTGGTACAGACGCCCATGGAATACATATACACAGTGAAGGTATTCCATAAAAAAATATGTTTTCAAACAGCATTACATTAATTAGTAGTAAATTAGCGATATGTACATTGTGCTGGGCTTAAAAACTATTTCGGTTAGTTTAGGGAATGAATGATACATGTAACCCCTGTGCACACTTTATAAACAACATGATAAAACAACATTAAATAATACACTAAATAGAAGATTCTCAAATTATTTATCTAAAGTGGTCTTCTTTACATTTATCTGACGCCATATAACCGTAAATAAAATGTGTTTAGTGCATCTGTAAATAAAACAGTTCCTTCCTTTTTTACCGGCCTCAGTGGCGTCGTGGCAGGCCATCGGTCTACAGGCTGGTAGGTACTGGGTTCGGATCCCAGTCGAGGCATGGGATTTTTAATCCAGATACCAACTCCAAACTCTGAGTGAGTGCTCCGCAAGGCTCAATGGGTAGGTGTAAACCACTTGCACCGACCAGTGATCCATAACTGGTTCAACAAAGGCCATGGTTTGTGCTATCCTGCCTGTGGGAAGCGCAAATAAAAGATCCCTTGCTGCTAATCAGAAAGAGTAGCCAATGTAGTGGTCATAGTGGGTTTCCTCTCAAAATCTGTGTGGTCCATAACCATGTCTGACACCATATAACCGTAAATAAAATGTGTTGAGTGCGTCGTTTGTAACAGACATCATGCTCTCATGCAAAGTTACTATAATCTCACACTTTTTGTAAAAATAAAAATATTTTATAATCATGGTTTATATTTTAGTGCTGAATGGAATTATATGCAGGTTTCTGAATTTGTTACCTATGAATAATAATACAGCATACTGAACTTACCCTCTGTTCAATACCAACAATCACTCGCAGGTGCTACCGATGACCGACTTGTATGGTTTAACATTAACCGTATTAATTAGTAAAACTTGCACTCGCTCGATTTTCATTTTGGACAAATAACAACAAAAAACTTTGCCCTGGACCTGACCAAGAGCCTGCAGTCCCTGGACCCTGACTTCTAATTTTCTCACGCCTAACAATTGCAAGGGCCATACTTAGTATAAAATAATTGGGAGGGGGAGGGGCACTAACACTAATTTAGGACCCATTATCCTTGTCATCCCATCCACCAAATAGGAATGCTCGGTAGTAAAATAATTTGTAATCTCATTTATTTACCACAGTTACCTCCCTTACCTTGATTAGTAAGAGGGATTATTATTATTTATTTACATCTTTTCAT
>NW_024535448.1:0-34207 GCF_016097555.1 Gigantopelta aegis
ATAACCTGAGGTATCCTTAAAGTCATCACGATCCATTAAGGAGTTAATCAGTGTAAAAGATCTAACCAAGAGGTTGGACTTTGTGGTTCATTGGTGTGTTTGATCATTAGAATACGACATAAAACACTGGAACGTTGAGGACACGTCAGAAAGGACGTCCTGTAATAATAAAGACTTTTGTCAGAACATCACAAAGGAATATCAATTAAATTAGATAACCATACCCATAATAATAAGAAAACAAGGTATTGTCTTACTAATTGACAAACCAGTAAGTAGATCTAGTATACTTAGTATCATTACTGGAAACTAACTAGGTAAAATTTACTCACCACCAAATACAATTAATAAAGGAACATTAATTCATATGCACAAGACATGCAGTTTGAAACAGCCAATTACATTTGGCAGACAACACATTTTATAGTAGACATTTCATGACATTAAACTAGCATACAATTTACTACCCATACGCAATTACTACTGTGATGTCTTACCCACACTGTTCTAATACTAACTGTAACGTGAATTGAACTGATTTGAGCATATCAGTGGCCGTTGTTTGTGTAATAACTCGAAAAGAAGAAGAAAGAGCCAGTCATCAGATCTTCTTGATGTTCCTCAATCAATAACGGAGATAGAGTTTTAGCAACATTCCATATACCTGAATGAAGAGATGGACATACAATTAAAAGAATGGAGGTCACATACAGGTTATAAAAATGATTAAATAAATTAGAGGAATATTTAGCACTGTAAGGAAAATATATAAACACGCTGGATTAGATGAATGAATACTGAACATTCTCAACAACTAAAACATATGGAGTGTCTATATACAGTCTGCAGTGATTGTAAACACATTATATTTAAGTATATCTGATTAACATTCTGTTACATGAAAGAGTACAGTGTCACCAACTTTTGCATGAGGTTCTGAAAACATTCGTTTAAAGACATCTTTTACACGCATCATGTCAGAATGACTACAAGAGAGAGAGACAGACGAGAAGACACAGAGTAGAGAGAGAGAGAGAGAGAGAAGACAGACAGAAGACAGATAGGACAGACAGAGACTAGAGACAGAGAGAGACAAAGAGAAGACAGACAGACAGACTAGACAGAGAAGTCATTTACTTACAGATGATTCTTCTTACGATAAATCTCGATCACTTTCCAACAAGATGTGAAGTTGAGCAATACCATCTTTTCTCTCTCGACCATGACTTTGAACAGCATAACTTGATTAATTCATCAAGATTCTAAAAATTAATACAAACACCATTAAAATCATTAAAGTCACTACTATCATAACCAGTATCCCAGTGATCTAACTACACGTCACATATCTGTCCGCAGCAAGATTTAACAAACTACAATAAATACTTAAATTAAATTTCATCATGGTTTTGACATGAACTGACAAGAGCAAGTCTTGTATAGCACAGTTAACTTGCTTGAAACATTACAACTATTAACACCTCCATCTGAAAGACGTCAATAGAAACTTTCTATTCTGTCGTCAGAATCACCAAAAATAACAGAGATATCTCTTTATTTCTCTCTCTATTGAAATAAACCACAATAGCCAGAAATTTGTTATTAAAACTAAACTAATGAAAAGAGAGGATAAGTAACCAGAGCAAAGTCAAAAAGAGCCAAAAGAGCCTCTTTACAGAACCAGGTGTAGGTTAGACAATTATTGAGCAGCTGGGTGTCATCCCACAAAAGGAATAATCTCACTGTCAGTACATGTAATATCAGTTACTATAACTAACACTACTCCATTTGCCTAAGAAACATGTGTCAACAGGTCAACTACAAGTCTTTTGGATACTACACAACATTCTTTATTATTTCTATATATATTCTATATATGAGTCTATGTTGTTTCACACCTTTGTAAACTTAGCAAGGTTAACATTAATTATCATAGAAGCCGTCCTCCTCTTAGTATCTTAAATTCAACATTTAGTAAGCAGTACTTACTGTAATAGGATTATAAGAAAAGGTAACATGACAGGGTTTTCAATACCATTAGAGAATTCCCTCATGTAATGATGAATCAATGATATCTGAAGTATAACATTGATAGGAACTACGAGATTGAGAATGAGATCGAGGACCCAGACCGAGACCGAGACTGAGATGTCCGTGATTGAGAACTCACTCTAATACCTTGCGATAATGCTTGTATACCTTGATTGTCTCTGAATGGTTCGCAGAGTTCATCCGATATCACCTATTACGTATAGTAGTTATCTGTGATGAACTACTTGTTCTGTAAAGGAGTGATGTGATTTCTGAAGTAAACCAGGTGACATGGACCGAGACCTTGGAATGCGATCGGAGTAAGATGTTATCCTGTGATATAGAAGTAAGTTTTTAGTTCTATAAAAGGAGTGAAGTGATCCTGAGTATATATATCCGGTGATATAGATGGAGATCGAATTGTCTTGACGTCTTCATATATACATGGGTGAATATCTTGATTGTCTCTGAGAGCTAAAGTATTGGAGTATTGGTGAAATGATGTTTAGTAGGGTAGTACGTGAAGGAGCGGTTGTGTCAGGGACTAGTGCGAAGAGGAGGAAATCTTAGGTGGGTTGTCTTACTGTAATGGGTGTGGTCTTTTTGGGACGGGAGTGTTTTGTTAGCTTTAACTTTTTAAGGGTATGGTCTCAGAATGATTGTTACTAATAGAGACAACACAAATGTTATTATTAACATACAAACTCTACATACAGATATATAACATGTACATGGACTAATGTATATGAATAATGTTTAACATACTGGAACTTGAACAGTGCTGCATTGGGAGGTGGCAGCTGGTCCTCTATCCAGAGTCTTTTTTCATCATGAAGATTTTCTGAAGATAAGAATCAAAAGAGTCAATAATCTATCAGCTGTAGTAGGATTAGTGATGATGATAACCCCCAAAATGCTCTAATAATAACATAAGAATGACATAATTTAATATAATAATGGGAGATTAATTACTCTTCTCATAATTTCCTAGCAGTAGGGTCAGCATCTTTTAATTCCTTTACAATTACTTCCTCTAATGAACTCCTGCTCTATCTAGACCACTAGTGTTCCAAACTTGAGTCACTAGTTCAATTAATTCAGCACAACTTCTACGAGTTATTGTTGACTTGCGTGACATCCATGAATTAAAGGACGTATTAATCGTGACTAGGACAATTTAAAGTGGACATTGAGAACCATCATAAAAGTAGAATGGAAGTAGAAAGATATCAAAAAACAAAAATTTTCTTATTATCCTTCCATTACAAAGAGTGTAGTACCTTTATAATAATCTTTGTACAACACACTAGCTGAAGAAGGCCATGACTTTAGCTGAATTAGGTAATAAAGCAACCAGATGTGGTAACATTTAATTCAGCAAATGCAGACAACTTCACTCTTCAAATGGACTACTAAACAACTCCAAGTAACACAGGCTTCTCTTATACTTGTGAACGAGATCTTTCAATGCATCACTAAAGGATATATCCATGTTACGTAATAGACTGAGGAAGACTTGATGGTCAGTAGCTTCACATTGAATGACAGCTCTTAGTTCTTTGAGTGCTGTAACACGATTGTCCCAACTTGTTTTTTTGTTGCCTAATACTTGACAAATGTTGTCCATAATCTTTTCTACATCACTTTGTGTGAGTATCTGTGTGCATGTGTGATAGTAAAATTAATAGACTAAATGTTCTCATACTCACATTAATATGAGGTACATCTGAAAAGGCTTCTTCAAATTGAGTTTCATCAACACCTCCAGAGCCAGCGTATTGGCAGCTGGAACACTGGCTTTTTTGTTTGGTTACTAATGAGAATTTGGAGGAGCAGAGCCTTGAGTTCTTGCAGAGGAAAGACTAGTATTTGAAGAACACGAGGAGACAGATTGAGTCTGAAAATGATATAAAATAGAAAAGACAAAAAGTAGAGATAACAAACATATTATAGGCTCTGAGTCTGTGTATGTGTGTGAGGGATTACAATATTCAGATTGTCATAACAAGTGAAACCAACATGAAGATACATAACTTTATTTTTATTATTTCTCTTGAATCGACGTCCATTAATATTAGATACAATAATAAAGATACTTTATAATTTATAACTCTACACATAAATTATGAGTGTAAGCAAGGGCTCACACTTCAGTAATTTTCTCTAATACAAGGAAATAACTTTACCTCATCTCTACTTTGTATATTCTCTCCTTTATCAATTTCATCAAACTTTTGAAAGATTTGTTGTAATTTGGACCTGGTATATCTCGTTTGGACAGATCCATTCTAACTTTTACTCCAACATGACGATATATTTCGACAAGAGGACTCCCATAGCAGTACCTCTCACTACAGCATTAGCATCAACCAATAAGTCACACATTTTACAACATATTTGGAGACTGAGATTTTTCCAGTACCACAACTATTTGTGTGCATGTGTAAAAGAGTGTGAATGAGAGAGAGAGAAAGAGAGAGGAATTAACGAGCTACAACATGTGAGGTTCATTTCCTTACAAATTAAGAGTTCTATTCATACAAAACACCCTTGTTCTTTGACTCGCCAATTCTTATGAGTCAATGTACTTTCTAAAAACTCTGTCTAGCAGTATCTAAAACAATTAAAAGTAAAGATATGTTATTACATACTAGCAATTGTTACATACTTGAGGATTTATGCAAGAGTCCTGCATTATCTGGTGGATAAGGACTTGTTTTTTTCTCTAACTGAATGTTTTTGAGTCACCAAGTTTCCCTCGAATAAACAGGAAATACTACATTTATAGAAATACACACATGTACTCTCAAGATATTGTTGGAATCATGTATATTAGCTTCTACAGTTAGATCAGATTTACTCTTCCTGCCTGAATACTTTTGAAAAAAAATTGGGCAATATGAAGGTTGTCATTATATCGAGCTAAGAGCAATGGGGCAAAACACTTTATGTTCACTGTGTATACTCACAAAGACAACATATTAAAGCAACAGCAAACTATATAATATGACATTCTACAATTAACAGGTATGTATACAATGTACACCAACACACTAACTGCTAGTTGGAGACACACCCTACTCATCAAATTTAATGATTATGCTTGCATCTTCTATCATCTATTTAACAACATGACTAAGGAGATTAGTCAGCTTCTCAGAACACCTCAACAAACTATTTATATGTAAACTCTCTTCCATAAACTAATTAGATGCTTATAATAAATGACACATACATGTGGTTACATATACATGTATGTACAGATGTACTTGTAGTCTAATACATGTACATATAAGGATAACTTGCATGTTGAAATGTGTGGGTCTAAATTTTTTCTTTATTGCATTTATCATCATTATTAAAAGATCCATCGCTTGTAAATTGATCTATATTAGATAAAAATTAAGTTTATTAACTATTATCTATGTACATATTTATAGAATGTTTATTATTATGTCACTTCCTAGAGTTCTCACTAACAGATTCATTAATGATATACTTGCTTACATAAATGTGCTTTATATAGTATACCCTTAGTTTTAAGCGTGATTTTTTTATACATAATTTTATTGATGTGGAATATATATGAACAACTATTGATATAACTGAACTTGGTAGCATAAATATCACTACACTGAGCTATATACAATCATGAAATGGGGCAATAATTAGGATATGTTTAAGCAGCCATGCCAACAAGTAAGAAGAGATTCACTAGATGGCACTATTTAGAACAAACAGCTACCCCTTGAAACTATTAAACCACTAAACACTATAAAGACTTATTTAATGTGTATATGGCTAAGAAGAGACTAAAAACTATTAAAAAAAAGGATGCAGCCATATATATGATATAACCACAATCCCAACAAGTCACATGGAGATTATTCTAAGTTTTTTATACTTACTCTAAAGTTACTACTTGCCATCCATTAGCTAGACCTCCTATAAGACTCTCTATCTCTTCATACTCAGCTAAGTCGTTATTTTCATCTCTTAATAGTCCAGCAGCTGTTCCCAGCTTGAAGAGGATGTGTGGGTCACTATGCAAGACACCAGCTAATATCTTTGACTCCATACTCCTCCTAGGAGCCTCCATCTTTTAATTTGGAATTAATTCTACTGTGTTCTTCTTTTCTTTCTCTCTTCATGCAGTCCACTCAGCTCATTCTTAATTGATGTAAAATATTTATCACCTTTAGATTATATGCTAGGAATATGTAGAGCTTTGTGATCATAAAATGATACTATTTGTTCTACTACTTGTCCTGTTAAGGCCGAAGACTGTACAATACAAGAATATAACACATTCATATTCTCAGTTTTAACACCAGTATTTTATCTATCAACTAATACAGGAATAGATAGCAAATACAGAGTGTTTGCCACACCTATTACTCACACCCACTTTAGATATCACAAACATTTCTTCAACATATATTTATTTCTGCCCTAGAACAAATGAAGAATACATTTTTATCAATGACATTAGGAGTTATGGGGTCTAATACACAGCCAAGTACATGTAAAATCATTATTATTACTATTTAGAGAATAATTATAAGTTAATTATATTATTACAAGCTCTGTGAGTATATCTTACCTCCATTTGCTGATATGATAGACTACACATTAATCTAGCATTCTATTGTACCACATATAAACTGACCTCTATGTTAATATCTAGTTCAGTAGTGTGTGTTTGTCGGTTGTTACATATTTATTACTATTAGCTATAGCTTCATATTAAATGCTTTTTAGTTGTTGGTCAAATGTTGGAATAACTTGATAAGCATATAATAATGGAAAATATATATATTACCAACCATATCTAAGACATCATTTGAAGTTTTAATGGGAATATTAGGCAGCTATGGCTATATGTTATGTTCTCATTATCATGTATTGTTTACAGTGTATACATCACAAACAATGACATCCAAAAGACTAAGATATGAGAGGCAGTATCTTGCTAATAGCTTTATTATATTTGATACCACTGTCAATGGACTCAGGACTCAATATAATATTATCATATACTATTTGTTAAGTAGTTTTAGTTCATTCAATTTGTAATAGGTATTAAAAGAATGATAAAATGAACAAAAAAAAACATTTGGATCAACTAGCTAAAATGGAAGAGCAAACAAAGTAAGGTATCTCTCAAAGATTACCTCATATCTCCCTCAGATCAACTGTGGAATTTGCTTGAGTAATAGTTGAAAATAAAGCCAAGAGGATGCTGCTAAACAATAGAAACTTTAGGAGGAGGAGAAAGACATGATGTCATTGCGGGACTAAAGTAGGAAGTCATCTACCATCAATCAATTCCTATTATATCAAAGGTATTATTATCAATCAGTTTGTTATATTAATGTTGTGTTATATACATAGAATGATGACATCTTCTCTAGACTAGGTATTGTAAAAAAGCACTGCAACCATCATCAACCCCACCACTGTTAATAAGACCACATCCACTGGGTCTAGTATTCAAAGTAGGAAATGAATCAATTTCAATGGGGCAAAATGACATCACACCCTCTCAGTCATTTATTGGTATACACAGGGACTTCCTATGCCTAATTCTACTACATCCATGATGTACAGTTCAGTGGTATAAAATGACTCATCAACATTGATGATACTGCTAAGACTCATTCTGGTCCCAAAATGAGTGGGCCTCTTTACTATTAAGGTAATTTCAAATATCATATCTATTGCTACTAAAAAATCCAATCTGATATGGATTGGTCATATGATACATCACGCCTCATTCTGGTATTATGCAACCTAATAAGACTTCTTTTGGTACCACATAGTATGAGAATGGAACTTATGCAACCTCAGACTCATTCTGGTTCCTCAACAACATCAGAAGACAATGCAGCCTCATTCTGGTACCACCAGTATGGAAATGGAAAATCACACAACCATCCAGACTCATTCTGGCTCTTAAAATGGGCTGGTCTTCACAGCCTCAAACTGATACTAGATGTTCAACCACACGTTCAGCCTTCTGATGCCAATACTGAAGGATTTCAGCCATCTAGGGTTAGTCCATGGTGATGCAATTGAAAAAGGTAACAATACACCTTCAACAAGTATGGGGACTGGTTGTTGTCAGGGCTGCCACTGGCCAAACCTGACTAGTTTAAACTGTTACAATTTTTAAATATTCAACATGTGTTTAGTTGATATGAATTATTAGAGTTGAAGTATTTTAATGAGTACATTTGAGTTTTTCAAGCGTTTATGTAAATCATCCAGTTTATGTGAAGTTTGATTGGTTGAAGGAAGAAGTTCTTTGTGTTTGACAACAGTAGCACTTCCATCAGTAAATTGAGTAGCAAGAATTTTAGACATAAAAGGATCCTAGCACATGTTTTAAATGAATATTATTAAAATCAGCTGTATTTACTTTATTTTCATTAGATGGTATTCTTTTAATACTGGTTCTGGCTTGAAAATCTGGGTCTGAGGCTCATGTTGGTCCCACTGTAAGTAAAAAAACATAGAGTAATATTAGCAATATAGTAATATAAATTTATTATAATGCATACATTGGTCACAACTTGAGATGCTCTAAGTCTCACATTTTCAAGACCTTTCTTATCTTTTCAAATCTTCTACATCATCAAAAAAGAAATATATAATAATTATTTAAAATTACATCTATTTAGCCAGACTCCACCCTCTGTGGCAATGTACTCTGTCTCCACTGTGGAACTTTGTTCAGTTCCTCTCAATATAGGCTTGAAAAAATGAGATGTTGAACTAAAACAACCTTTAACATCAATTTCTGGATGAGCTTCTCTGAAATCATAAAGCTTTCAATCCCTATATAAGTATTAAAGATATTAGTGTTATATCTAATACATTGATAAACCTGTTGAGTTGTTGATGGATTTTTAATGGTCTCCATTATACTAGTGAAATGAGAAGCTACATCAGCAGTAATGTACTTTGTTCCAGTGGATTAACCTTGAGTGAGGATAACTAGACATTTTCATAAAAGATTAAGTCTACTTGTTTGGTTGTGGATGATGGTGTAGCAATGTCTATATAGATTTCTTCGTTTCACTTTTATTTGATGCAATGCTTCGTTTTTTAATTGTTTTATGTAAATATGTACAACTTGTGATGACATTGGGTCCTTTATTAATGAGAAGGGGTCCAATACCTACAAAGAAGAAGACAAATATGATATACAACAGATATTTTTAGCTGTACCTCTGATCTCATAATGTTAGGCTAATGATAAAGTATTGTCTTTACAGTGCGATATGGTTTGTCATTAGGAGGAGGGGTGGGATTTAAGGTAGCATAACCAGCAAAAAACACATCTAGATCTCTCAATAACGGGTCCCACATTGAGCCAGACAGATGAATTCGGGGGACTTTCTTGAAGGTGTTGTGTTAATCTCCACAAACACTACAGATTATTGTATAAAAGTGTAGCTATATTATATAACATACTTTCATTGCCAAATCTGACAGCTTTGTACTAGATCCTGTAATGAATGTATTCTTAGTTGCTAATTAAATGTATGTTTACTTATTTTTAACCACATCCTGTATACTGTCTATATAATTTGATTTTCCATCTTGTAAACGTTGTTCCTTTAAGTAGTCAATAATACTCTTGTGTTAAACAATATTAGTCACAGGTTATGAGCCAGGATCCTCCAGCTGAACCAGAGTATATACACGACAGACTTTTGGTAAACATACCTCATTGAACAATGATAAAGATTGGCAAGTCTGGAATTTCCAGGTGACTCATGCACTGAAGGCAGCTAGCCAATGGAGTTTGTTTAGCCGGTACAGGCAAGTTCCTCTGCTCAGAGGGTATGAGGCTAATAGACAGAAATGCGTTCTAACTCCATACTTCAATGTATAGGACAGAGGAAAATCCCAGCAGTTATGAAGTGCAAAGATCCAAAGAACGGTGGGATACACATGTGTCAATTATTCGAGAGAAAGACAGTCCAGTAACAAAGTTAACGTGTTTGATGCCAACTGTATGGCTCTCGAATGAGAAAGGAGGATCAATTCGTGACCATTTTGAGACAGCTAGAATGAACTTGTAGACCAGTGACTGCCCTTGAACGGAGAACATTAGTGAAACTAAACAAGGTAGCAGTGTTATTGCGAGCGTTCAGGAGAGTTACCCAACGTTGTGTGACAGCCTACGGGTGCAAGGGGAGTGCTGAACTAACCCTTATATTTGTAAGCAAGCATTGCTGACGAGGAACAAAGGCAGAGTAGTGAGCCAGTGGTGAGACAAAGTCTGGCAGAGGATTCGGCACTAAGAGTCAGATATATGGTGACAGACGTTGCTATAGGTGTGGGAGAAGTAGGTCATTTCCAGAGAGACTGCAGAAGGTCCCCTGCCTGAACAAACCCAGAAGAAAACAGTATCGTGGGCCATCTGGCGGCCAAAGATCACGCTGAACACACACAGATAGAACGAGAAACAGACAGATAGCTAGTGTTCCTTCTGAATCAGATTCTGAGCCACAGGTCAGTTCATTGCTCACGAAGCTACTGCATTGACAGCCGAAACACAAGATGAAGGCTGGATAATAGACTCTGGAGCTAGTCGACATATGACCTCCAAAGGGGTATTATTCGAATTACAAGGAGTTCGATACTCTGAGTTAGTGGGATTGGGGGATGGTCATACTGTTGAATGCATTAGGAACTGGAAGTTATTAAAAGTTATCTCCACCGACCAAACCATAACGAATTACTGGATGGTTGAACAATTTACTGTATGTTCCAAAACTCTCAACCAATTTATTTAGTGTTAGAGAAGCAGCGACCCATGGAACGTAACATCATTTTGGAGAAGGTGCTGGATACGTAGCAAGAAAATCAACTGTTGGTTTTGGATCACCTGTAGAAACTGTACAAGTTGACTGTAAGATAGTTACATGTTTAAAACAAGCTGCTCACGGTTACAAAGAGGATAACCAGAAAACCAATCTATGGCATAAACCGACTAGCACATTCAATATTCAACAATTACGAAAGACAGCTGAGTAGTTTATTGCTGATGGTATCGACATACCGTCTAATGGCAAGTATGATTTCTGTGAGGCTTGTTGTAGAAGCAAGATGCAAGAAAACCACACCACCCACTCAATGAAATTAGGTCCACAGAACCACTTCAATTAATTCACTCAGATATTTGTGGTCCAATGCCACCGAATCAACGTGAGGTAGCAGGTATTTTATTACTTTTATTGATATCATTCCCGTTACTGTAGATGTTACTTTATGAGATACAAGTCACGGCTTTAGAAAAGTTTAAAGAATTTAAAGCTGAAGTAGAGAATGGAATCAATCATGTTATCAAAGCCTAAGACCTGACAGAGGTGGAGAGTATACCTCTGAAGAGTTCTAACTTACCCTGAAAGCATGGATGATTCGAAAGATAATGGAATTCGAAGGATTTACAGCGCAAGCACATCACCACAACAGAACGGGACTGCTGAGAGGTTCAACAGAACCCTCATGGAAGCTGCTAAATCAATGTTAATACACTGTCAAAGCTCCCTAACTCGCTTTGGGCTGAAGCTGTATCTACAGCATCTTATTTGAGAAATAGGTGGTGACAACAGCACTCCAGTCAAAGTTCACCCCTTACCAATTGGTGGTTTGGAAAGAAAAACCTAACCTGAGACATATAGAGTTTTTGGGTGTGTTTTCTACTCCCATTCGAGGGAAGGCATCCAAAGATGTCTTGATCCCAAGAAAGCTTTGATAACAAGCCCACAAGCTTCCGGTTCAGTTGGTTTACACTGAAACAACAAGAATTACCGAGCGTTTGATGAGGAGAAAAGGAGGTGCTATGTCCAGACATGACCTCATCTTTAATGAGAATGACTATGGTGAAAAGAAATTAATAACTGTGAGTCTATAGAAGAGACAAATACAGAGATAGATAATGAGGAAATGTTAATTGAAAGGGAGGTTGAGGTGCAGTGAGGAGAATCAGAATTATTAGACCAGGAGGAGCAACCTACCTTACCCACAGCACCTAGTCAAACACAAACCCACTCCTGCACAAGATGAAAGAACCACCTCACAAACCACCACGCCGATCTGAAAGATCCACGAAACCGCCAGTTTCGTTATGGACCATGATGATTTGCCAACCATGCATATGATCAGCTAGCAAGATTGTATCAACCAGCTACTATTGAAGAACATTTCAAAGCCATCACCTCTAAAGAGTGGAAAAGAAGCGACGATGCAGATATGCTCATTACTCGAAAATGATACCTGGACTTAGTTCAGTTACCAGAAGGAAGCAACGGGGCTTAATTGGCTCTAAATGGAAATTTAAGGTAAATATAAGAAACAAGGAAGTATTGAGCGGTTTCAAATGTCGTCTCGTAGCACAAGGAATACAAAAAATACACAGAAGATGGTATTGATTAGACGAGAAACATTTGCTCCAGTTGACTCACTATTCATCAATTCGCCACAATACTTTGCTTATGCAGTAGAGAAAAGAATGAAGATACACCAGATGGATGTTATCACAGCATTTCTTAATGGTGATCGAATGAAGATATATATATTGAGCAACCTCCAGGATATGTACAGAAAGGAAAAAAAAAAATTGGTATGCAAACTCAAAAAATTTTGTACGGTTTGAAAGCAATCTCCACGATGCTGGAAAACGAAAAGCTCACTCAACATGTTAAAATCTCTAGGTTTGAAGAAAGGGAGCAGAGTCCTTGTATATAATATTCGAAGGAAGAATTCAGAAAGTTGAAATATTGCTATTTATGTGGATGATCTAATTGCCATTACAGAAAACAGATGAAGAAAAATGAGACGATTAAAGAAATCTTTGACATCAACATTTTAAATGAAAGACCTTGGTGAGTTACATCTATTGCCTCGGTATTAATTTTTACAGAACCAAAGACAGTCCTTTACATGTGGCCAAAGCCACTATATTCACCGTTTACTGGAGAAATATGGACTATCTGACGCTAATACTGTTGCCACACCAATGGACTCTAATGGTCAAACTAGTTGAAGATGATGGTTACAGTAAGACAGTTTGACTCGTTCCTCTACATCATCCATGGTTGCAGTATATTACACTTGCAAGAGCAACACAACCGGACATATCCGCACTCTGTTGCTGTTGTATCACGATACAATTTGTCACCACAGTTCACGACTTTACTGCTGTAAAGAGACATACCTTCGTTACCTTAAGGGTACTTATCAATCTCTCACTACAATACAAGGTCCCGTCAAGAAATAATTGATACTCAGATGCTGACTGGGCAAATGATCTAAACATCGTCACTCTACCACAGGAAATGTATTTGTTAGGCTGGGTGGAGGCCATTAGCCTGGCTAGTGCCAAAACACCAACCAGTAGCACTCTCTACTCAGAGGCGAGTATATGTCATTAGGATCAGCTACTCAAGAAGCTATATGGCTTTAAAAGGTTACTAAATGATTTCACATGCTGAAAATCAAGACCAATTGAAATAGACGAGAAAGATAACCATGGTACTATAGCTATGACTAAACCCAGTTTGGACACAAGAGAACAAAAACATATTGACAATCAGAACACCACTTTGTAAGAGAATCGGTTCAGTCTGGTCTAATTCGAATACTCCGACTGTGGCACGTAAAAGATGTTTTAACTGATGTTTTTTACCACTGCTGGACCGAACCATCGTTTTTAAGGCATTGAGAGATAAACTCGGACTAGTTAATTATCAACTATGAATCAAGGAGGAGTTGTATGAATGTATTATTATGACCTTCTTAGTTGCTTATTCAATGTATTTTACGTAGTTGAACCACATCCTTTAGACTGCCTATATAAGTTATTTTCCATCTTGTAACACGTGTTTCCTTTACGAAGTCCAATCATCCTTTGTTAAACAATTATAGTACAATCCGTCTGACCTAATGTCTCACATCTCCAACAGCACTTGTAATAGTGACCATATCCTATAACATTGACAGATGATAAGAAGAGACGTGACAGTTTTCTTAACCCAACAATCAGCATTTTTATCAGTATTTTTTTACAACTTTCCCATAGATACATTAATAAACCACTATGTATTGAGCTATAATTCCTCAAGACCATACAACTGATCCAGCAAGTAAGTACCCCAAAAAATCTCTTCTTGTCATTGTACAAGTGTTCCTCTTGTCTTGCTTGCTTAGCCATAGATACTTTCACAAAATACTTTTATATCAGAACTCCAGCCTAAGGTCTACTCATTTCCAATACTTTTTGATAATCTCTGGAGCATGTAGCCATACTGACAGGAGTTGTAAAATTGATACATTTCTTCATCAAAACCGCTTCTTAACAATTCCTCAATAATGTTTAGCAAGTATAGATTTTTGCTCAGAACTAGTAGCTGCCTTCTATTTGAGCTAATTCTTTAGAACTGATTTCAATATCTTAACTATTTTTTGTGATATCAATATAACGAATGGCATCAAGATGTAGTGTGTAAACGATCTGGTGATATTGACAAAGGCTTTGGAGGCTTACCTACTAATCTAGAAGGATACTACAATTATAGATCAGATATTCTATTAGATGTACTTTTGAATGTGTGTATATGAAGGCATTTTAATATCTCCTTCAATCTTGATAAATCAGGACGTGGACACAGGATCTTATTAAATGACTTCGAAGGGTGTGAGTTGAGTACTTCTTCATGTCAAAGAAAATGGACCAGTCAACTTGGAAGGAAGAACCCTTTGGAGAGGTTTGTCTTGGCAACAGAACAGAGATGGTGTTTTTTCAACAATTGCCTCACTACATTAATAGTCAATATAATAAATTCAATATGTGTTTAGTATACCTGATTTCTGTTCGATGTAGATGGTATGGTTGACTTAGCTGGTTGATGTTGCTGTTGGAAAACTTTTCCAGATCCTCTTATACGTTATTTCAATAAGCAGACCTCTTTCTCTGAAGAGCTTACAAACAACAAGCAGCATTATGAATATTTTATTAATTATTTACTTGAGCATGTAAACTTATATACTTCCTTCCCTCTCCAACATTACGATTATAACAACAACCATAGCATTGAGAGGTGCAGATCGTACCAGCATTGTCTCTCATCGTATTTGAGCAGCAATTAATGTAGTGTCCCTCTGGAGGTCTTGGGCTGACAAATTATCATGCCATTATTATTGAATTAATTCACCCAATAACTCCAGACATTCTATTGACCAACAAGATTTATATGACAAATGTAATCAATGACTCCACCATTTTCTTGACAGCTTTTTAAGAACTTCAGTCCATCTATCATATTCAACAAACATTTACCAAGGGATACAAATTACATATAGCTCTACAAAGAGTTTCCGTACAGCTCGCCAATAACACTGATTCTCTTTCGGATCACCAACCTTATATTAACAAAAGCTAATTAGTAACCTTGGCCAGGGGGACTTACTTAATAACAAATAAGGCAAGAATGCTCCAGCTTCATATTCCTCTCATTTGAGAACCTGCTTTGTTATACAAGAAACAGAGTATTTAAGAATTCTAACATTTCATAATCAACAGTTGTGTTAGTATCAAAGAACTATGGATACAACCCAGACATAATAATGAGATCATCAAACACATCAAACAGAGTAGTGGTACACGGATCGTTATTAATATCTTTTAGTTAATGTAGCTACAGCTGCTAAATGTTGCTTGAAATCCGCGTGGAATAATTGCTTGTGTATATAAAGACTAACACAAGATAATAATTGATCTTTTAGATTGGTGATCATAGTTTTATTCAGGCATGAGGAAATTGAGAAAAGAAAAAAAATACCCGATTGTTAAATCTACAGAAAATTAATATCAGTCAGTATAAGTAAATACATTGGCCACATGAAAAGCCTTACTGTTAATTTTCTTCATTTTCAATGGCCGTAAAAAATTCCTTTACTACATGGGGAGGTGAAAAAAGAGAATAGGGGTTACAATTTCAAACAACTGAAACTTTCAATCATCTTCCTCTAAACAGAGAAAAGAATCAGCTTCCGTGCCATCCAGTAGAATTGAGTTATAAAGACGACAAACAGTGGAAGCACTACACAGCTTGACCATATTACAAAGCTAACACTTTCTTTAGGCAATGAACGCGTAGGGATTTGGATGTGTCTTCTTTCAGCTTGGGTCTGTGTATTTCGAGTTAAGTAACGAAAAATAAAGGTTATTTGTTGATACGGGAGAGGAAAGCTGGGTGACCTAAAAGAGAGGAGGGGATGACAACTGGTTATAAATCGAAAAAGCTTTACCATCTAGTTGCTGTGGCAGGGGGGCCTATGACACGAGAACTAACTGAACAGGTACTTAATACCACTATGTATTTGAAGTGTTACCATTTATTATTCCCGTATATTTTCACCGAAGCTCATAACCCAACAGGCGCACGAATTAGAATAAAGGTAAAAACAAATTATGAGCTTTCTTTCTAACATCAGCACAGGGGGAAAAGGAAGCAGATCTGCCAACATGCAATAATGAATGCACTGGAATGATTTAGCGAGGATCTGAAGTGAAATACTCTTATGGCATTGTGACAGTAATAATCTGGTACACTTTTACCTCAATCAGCTTTAGGGTTGAAATTAATACAACAATAAACAGAGCAGCGTACTGTGAGAACGTAAAATCATGGAAGTGGGATTATCAATAAAGTTGCGATCAACTGTAAAAGAGTCGGAGAATGACCCAAGATACATATAATTCTCAAACAGAGTTTATGTTCGAGGATCCAATGGATGAGGGTAGGGTTATTATATTAATCAATATTACAACAAAAGAATCACTCCCTTAAGGCTAAAGAATGGAACTAAGCATTATAATGACCAAATACAGTATGACTGTACCAATCTCCGTCGAGTCAGTCAAAGATCCTTCTGCCGCACGCCATGATTGAAGGAGTGCAACTTTGATTCTGGTTTAAATATCGGTAAGAGAACTTACTGCAAAGAAGTCGGGTGATAAGTGTATTAATGAACCGTAATTTAAATAGACGACGTGGTCCAAATCACCCCTTCCCAAGTCAGTACACGCAAATACCAAAATTGAAAACAGGAAAGACCAGATTACCAAACACAAAGCTGTTTTAAAAGAAAAAGGAAAGTAAATGTAATAAATATGATCAATAATAAATTGGTTGCTAGATAGGGAGTCTGTAAACAAAATTGTATATATTGCTACCCTGACCCTTCAACAAATGATGTATAAATATCAATCATGTACATTACAACAGAGTCCTCAACAACAATATACAACTCACATACCCAACATACGTAATCAATAAAACTCGTAAATAGAAATCAACCAAAAATAAATGCTAACATTGCAATGCAAAATTAAAAAGTGAAATTAGTTGAGACAAAATTGCAAAATAATGTAACGCGATGAAAACACAGTGGACTGGGGGCTGTCTCAGTGATTAAGAAAAATGGATGGGCTGTTTAGTAACTAGGAAGTTGCTTTAATCATGCTCAAGTAGACACTAAAGGAAGCGACAGTACATATATAATGTAACTAATAAAGATACTCTGATCTCTCGGGATCGCTTGCATATCATCTCAACTATTATTTATCAACTTACGCATCAATATAGACACCAACGCTCGTCATAAAAAGAATCCACAGGGTCGCTTAGAGTTCTTTCAGCCACACATGCTCTGAATACAGTCCTTTTCATCGAACAGCTGCATTTGACTCCTAAATCGTTCATGATCGAAATCTTCTACCGGGGAGTTATGGGAAAGAATTTAGCCAGCAAAGGTCTATTCCATCCTACATTAGAAAGGAAAAGAAAAGGGGGGAGAGGAAAAAAAGAAAAGGAGAAAAGGAGGGATACAACACAATAAATATAAGGATCAATTGATCTCTTTTAGCTGTTATCCATTAGTAATTCCACTCTAATGTGACTCCATATTTCCAATCTAATATTCGTTACTACACTCCTCTCAATTTTCAAACAAAGGGGGAAAATATATGCGTTGTTTCTACTTAACTTTGTTTTAGTTGTAAAAGTCTAAACTGGTTTTGGTCAGTTGTGTTTTCTGTTCTTTTTGCTGCTTCATGTCTTTTAGAGCTTTGTCACGTAAATACCATATAGTCAGACCATGTACCGGGATGTGAGATACGTAGAAGAAGGACTGAGGTGAGGATATGTAACACTTACACGACTATTAGTTTTAAATGTATTTTGTGTAATGATAGTAGTGATTTCGAATATTAGTGTGGGTCCACCCCGAATACTTTAATCGGGAACAAAAGAAACCGCTGGATGCTATTTAAAGGAGTGGCCAATAGACGAATAAAGAATAAGATATATACACACTCGTAACTAACTTCATAGGACCATAGATGAAATAAGACGAGTTGGAAGTATGTAAAAGGAAAGATGATAGGCCTAGCTCCAACTGCAATCCATAATATAATTGCTAAGCATGGATCATATAAGGGCTGCCAGTATAACAATATAGATCATTATGATGTCACTTTTCATTCCACACCCTCACAAAGAGGGAAAAACAGCGGGGTTAATATGCGTCTTTATCACACGATAATACTTGGGTACTGGATCACAGTAATTTAATTCTTGTACCATACGCGTAGATCTCGGATCAATACACAGAAATTAGGAGATACTGATGATTGAGAAACCTACCACGGGTCTGACACATAAAATTCATACTGCTTGTATCTTTATTTTACTCTATAATGTAGCCACATACAGTGAATCCTGATATCATCTATTAGTATAAGTAATGGTTATCTTGGCAGGCTCGGCTTAGCTTCAGGCATACACCAGTATATGGAGTGAGGGCTTTGAACTACATCGGCTGAATTCTCTCTAATCTTAGGTCGTAAAACATAACTAAATGCAAATGGTCGTGTCCAAGTTTACATAAAGGAGCCTAATATAACACTACAGTTAGGTGGTAACTAGGAGATTATCGGAATGCTTACGCTCCTTGTTACCTGATCAAGAAAAAAAGAAGGATGATGTGATTCTGTCTGAAAAACGAATGTGACATGGACCGAGACCGGATATGACAATGTACAATCAGAGATAACAGTGTTAGCCCCATTTGATGGTACTACGTAGGTTCTATAACAATTAAAAATGCTGTTATCCAAGTATATCTCAAGCAGGGGAGGGGGGGGGAGGTATCGGAATGGCGATCGCGATTGATACATCATAACACAATGTGTGATATCAAAGAATACATGGCATATCTTGAGGTCTCAAACTAGATATATAGGTAAGTTTGGGGAGTGAGATGGAAGATTATGAAGTGCCCTTTGCTTCCTGACAATGCCATCAAGAGTCTCCAATCGTTATGGTTCGTCTTAGTGTGGCAATGGTGTCATAGATTACCAAGTTCATCCTGATATCACTATAGTATAGATAGTAATCCTGTGATGACTATTGTTCTGTAAAAATGATGGAGGTGAATTACTGAAACACCAGGTGCATGACCGGAACTTAATGGAACGTAGCATAAGATGTACCTGTGATGTACTAGTAGTTCTATAAAGGAGTGATTGATCCTGAAGATATATTCATGATATAGAGGGCTTGATTTTCTTAAACATCTTCACAATACCTTGATCTCTTGATGTCTCTGAGACTAAATATTAGGAGATGATGGTATGTCATTTGCTCCAGAATGGCTTGGCTTAGCAGACCAACGCCCTCCTACCTGGATAATTTACTTAAAGGTTTTTTCTTGACAGCTGGTTCATTCGAGGAGGAGGTTCCATGGTTAGTTGACTACAAAGCCTTTCTTTCACTGAAGCTGAACTTTTTCTTGAGCTGACTCTTTGTTGGAGTGTTTTTTTTTTTCCTGGTGTTGTTTCAGAGTTGGTGGTGGTACTCAGTGGTACAGGGCTGATACGATGAAATGCTCATAAAGTAAACCTTTGATTGATTGTTCAGAGGTAGACTAAAACAAAGAAATAAATAGTAGTAACATATCTATCGATAGCTTTTCATACTGACTGTAATATTAGGCTCAGATAATCAGAAGATTCATCTGTTGATTGGTATCAACTTTAGGTTGGTACTTTCCTTTTTGGCCGTTTCTTTTTAAGATGGCTATAAAAAAGAATAAGCTCATACAAGAATAAACCAGTGTTGTAAACTAGACTTTGTTCTTTCACTAACTGAATTACTATTTACAAATATTCAATTATTACCCGGTAAGTATGTTATTCTTGTCTAGATCTGTACACAAGCAAAATATCAGCTGGTCATAGTGTTGCCATGTTTATGGGAGTATTTGACAAATGATATTTTTATAGTATTTATCTGTCTGACTACAAATGTTATTAATGTTATTAATAGTGGGCTTATACATAACTCTTTAACGACTCATACTTAAATTACAAACCATATCAATTTGCTTTTTATTAAGACAAAACTTTTAAACACTATCTAACCGGATTACATATATAAAGTATTAAAATCAAAAAAAAGCAAATTAATTAACTTCTTATCCTTGTTTGCTATAATAATAAATCCAATAAATCAATACTACTAAGCATAAATACTAATACTATTTAACATTATAAACAATCATAATTCACAGTACCCAAACACCTCACCCACATTCTTTTTTCACCTCAGGTACTACGAACTAATACCATAGTCTGTTTCACATTCACACCAATTCGTCCAAGCAAGACAAATATAGTAATGTGTGTAAGATATACCATAAACACATACCAAACATCATACTACTAATACCTTTTGGTGCTAATTCTTGACAATAGCGAAAATAAAAACACCCCATGTGTCCGGACGTGTAGAAGTTATTTAATATTTCGTTTTCTATTAAGAACAAACAATTCTATTACTACACGTCTGATAAGACTACATTTAATCTGATCTTGATTAGACTTTTACAGATTAGAAAGTATTGCTAACCATACGTTTTTCCTCATCTTCCCAATGGCAGCCCTCTTCAATTGCATTACACTAATTCATGAGATCCATTCCCTCATGGTCAATGTATCTCCATATGCACTAGTCTTATAAGGAAAAGGTACAACAAATCTTAGTTCATGATGGGCTCCTATCTATAAAAATGCAGTCAATAGAACTGGATGGTTGTACCGGACTACAGGAGTCCACTTGACTTTGAAAAATCCAATTTGGCGCGAAGTTCTTTCAAAACAAGCTAATCTGAATAAATTTTTTATACCACAAGGTGAAACGCAAACAGACATTATGTAAATAATTCAATACTTACTACGAAATGCGAAGCTATTCCCCACAAATACCAATATAAATATAGCTACCTCTTTAAAGTCACAATCTAATTCACAAAAAATTAGAAATAATGCCAATGTACTACATCTGGTACACCTCTGATTTAACAACATCAATCAATTTGAATATTCTCTTCATATTCTCTATCAAGTGGTATCCAATAATAAATATTTATTACATCAGGAGTCAACTCTACGAGACCCTACTAGTATAATATAAATTCATTATCAAATTTTATGTGCATATCCTGAATTAATCATAAACAGTACCCCTGCTCAACACATACGTTTCTGTATTGTACAATAATAAAATCACACTAATATGCAGTAATTTCAGAGACTACTATTAAATACACCATAACATACTGCTAGCACTTACTAAGTCATAACGGATGAGAGCAAATGTATATGAGATAGCAACTGGACATGATAAAAGGAGACCCTAGAAAAACATAGATAATATGGAGGCTGGGAATAATAGCACTGTGAATAGACTTGTACCATCTCTAAGGGACAAACCAACAATTCATACCTTGTTACCATACACCTACATACCACAATCTAAGTATAGTCTTCACATCTCTGATCCATAGATCCAGGAAACAGCTGAATGTACCCCACCCCAATGAAGAACGGTATAATATTATCCACATCAAAGAACCAAGACTGATACTACTTCCAGACCTCGCTAATCCTACACTAACAAAGCCTCCGTTTTTAACATTTATTATATTTTTATTTAATGGAACTGTATCTAATAGTCCATGAATTCCGGGGGGGGGGGGGGGGGGGGGGGGGGGGAATGACCTTCTCGTTTCTCACATCAATCCGGACCTACCCTTAAAATATGTAAAATATCTTACCACCATTTACGATTATATAATATGAACCATGATTTGCTCACCAAACACTCAAATAGCTATACTGATAGTGTACTCTTGACCTTTAGTCTGCCCAGACATAATAGTAAACTTTAAATATTTCTGCTCAATCATTAATACCTAGATCCATAAATAAAATTAGAAATGTCCACGTTATATTTGTAGCATAAATTTCTGATAGTACCTCGACTTCTCTTGGTCTTAGATCGTCTCACTTTCAACATATTTTAGACGCTTTGTACGCATCCTTCATGCTCTTATTTTATCCTCTCATTATGCTTTCCTCAGTTTAAATTTTCTTGGACATCTGCCTATAAATCGTCTATTTCTCTGTATACAATGACCAAAACACTTGCTCTTCAAATTGTGTTCAGGTTTCCAGTCACACAAACCAATAAAATCAAAGCAAAGAACCTCTTATTGGATGAAGGAAATGACACTCAAGCCGACTAGTATTTTCGGGGGATTATACAATCTTTTTTACAGATAATATCCAATAGAATGCAAAAAAAAATAAGTAAGTGAAAAGATTAATGCTGTCAACTAATATAAATCAACATACAACCTAATAGTTGCATAGACTCCCTACTAGAACAAGTTTATTCTTTCAGTGCATAATATATTCATACAGAACAAAAAAATCATTTAACAGAGAACAACATTAATACATATGTATAGCTCTTAAAAAACACAACAACCCTTCATAATCAGAACTCAAACTGATATTGAACAAGCTGACATACTGAAAAATTCGGATGGTGATAATACTGATTGAGACCAATTAGACTTCAAAAAAAATAAATGATACAGAATAATGACAACGTTCCATGAATCAAAGATAAACTACAAATAGCTAGAAACCCAGAATGACATGACTAGGATCAAAATCCCTGTTGCGACATCTGCTAAGTAATGCTAGAATTGACTTTAATGCAAAAGAAATTCCATCACACCTAGTCAGCTTCATCAGGTATCTTGAAGTAGGTCTGTCGATTAGAGCTGATTAATGTACAATTAACTTAAGTATTTAATAATCTACATATATAATAGAAACGCAAAGAGGACTTATTCTCTAGATACTGCATATGTGTTGGTACTATAATAATAAATAAGCTTCAGGGTAAAGTAAAATAACACTAATACAATAACACAAGCTAAAACAACTATTACATAGTACATAAAACAACTTTTGTAATATCATCATTAGATCAAAACAGTTATACAAACACATAACATGCAACAAAAATGTACTAGCCAGGCTACAAAGTGCTAATTAACATACCAATAAAACAACTTGTGTGTAGACTTAAGCTAACCTCTTAGTCCAACCAATACTGCCAAGTACAACTAACATCATTAATTATAACGCTCATGCGAGCTTAATGTCAATAGCACAGTAGGCCTATTAGCCCCACTAAACGGAAGTACTCATTAGCTACACAAGGTCACAAATCAAGAAAACAAAATTTTTACAAAATGATTTGCTGTATAATAAAGAAGCCCAGACCCGAATATAGGTACATCCAATTCCAATGACGAAAAAAGAATACATAAGTTAAAAAAGTGTAAGTATTACACGGGATCAACAGCCCATAAATTGTACATGATCACCACATTTTTACACTGCGAACGATACGTATATCGAAGTCCTACTCGATGTAGATTCTTCTTGCAATGCTGGGTTCTTATCTGGTTTACCACCTCTCCATCCCCCCTGAAGCAGGAAGGGCAAAAAAAAAACTAGCTCTGTTTAGACTATGAAGTAGAAGTCGTACCTATGACGTCTGAGGTATAGATCCACGCCATTGGCCTAACTTGAAATAGCAAAAAACTCGCCCGCTCAGAACGAGTCCGAAGAAACGTCTACGAAAACCCATAGTACATGAACCGAAGGCAACTTTTAGGGACGAAAAGTAGAACAAACTTAATACAGAATAGCCAAAATCCTATCGAATTCCCTAGAATGTCATACCAGTATAACCTAGAATACATACGCCGCTAAGCAAACTAAGTATATTGAGCATTAACGTTAATCGATGTTTGTTCAAAGGTGAATCAATATGAATAAAACTCGTAAAGTGTATTAATGTTCATCTAAAATAGACGACAGATGAAAAAATCTGCAGTGGTCATAAAGTTTCAAAAATACAAGTTACCTATTTGATATCAAGAATCACTTTAAAAATGAAGAAAATGAAGAGCATCACTACCATTGGAACATAAATGTACAATGCAAGAAGAAATTTTATGACAATCATAAATGATACTCTTTTTAGATAGGGACTTATACACATTCAATTGCGAAACAACTGTCAAAGTAACCGTTCAACTCATATAACAAAACGCCAACACGATAGGACTGCCCCATAAAACCTATCCCGTTGGATATTGACAAATAGGAAAGGCGATGCTGCAAGGTCTACTCACCTCACCTTGGCTATTCCCCGTGAATTTGTTGAACATAAAATGCTAACAGAGACAAATTTAAAACTATTAACAGCTTGAATGCGATAAACTTTAACCATAACATCAATAGGTTAGTTTAATTCCCTTGTGCTTTCATTGTGTACCCTGTTTTTAGTGGATTTTTCACCACTCACTTTATTTAAACTTAGTATAATTTGTTCGCCAACAATGAATTAATATATGCACGTGTAATTTGATATACTGCTGACATAATTATAACACCCATTCAGGTTCTGCTTTGCACATATGCAAGCTAGCAAAGTATATGCGATAATCATAGTATAGGTGATTGAGAGAAGAGTGAGGGTGCGCAAGCAAAATATATCCCTTTAAAATTAAATCCTTTACACCTGCTGATTACACATAGCTTTTAAATCGAGCATAAAAGGATCCTAGACATGGTTAATGAATAATTATTCAAATCACTGTATTCACTTTATGTTCATTAGATGGGATTCTTTTAATATGTTTGGCTTAAATCTGGGTCTGAGGCTCAGTTGGCCCCACTAGTAAGTAAAAACATATCGTATATTACAATATGTAATATCATTTTATTATAATGCATACGTGTCACAACTTGGATGCTCTAAGTCTCAATTTCAGACCTTTCTTATCTTTATTCAAATCTTCTACATTCCTCAAAAAGACAATATAAACTACTAATTATTTAATTACATCTATTTCCAACTCCACCCCTGTGGGAAATGTACACTTCTGTCTTCCACTGTGAACTGTGTTCAGTCCTCTCAATATAGCTTGACAAAAATGAGTGTTTGAACTAAAAAACCTTTAACATCAATTTTCGGGATGAGCTCTCTGAAAGCATAAAGCTCTTCAAATCCTATATAATGATTAAGTATTAGTGTTATCTCTTAATACTTGATAAACCTGTTGAGTTGTTTTGATGATTTTTAGATGGTCCCATTATCTAGTGAAAGAGAAGCTACATCATGCAGTATGTACTTTGGAATTCCAGTGGATAACCGTGAGTGAGATAACAGCATTTTCTTAAAAGATGACGTCTACTTGTTTGTTGTGGATGATGGTGTAGCAATGTCCCTATATATTGCTTCGTTTCGCACTTTTATTTATGCAATGCTTTCGTTTTTTAATTGGTTTATGTAAAGTATTTGTACAACTTGGTATTCATTGGGCCTTTTTAATATAAGAAGGGGGTTGGTCCATACCTACAAGAAGAAGACCTATGATATACAACAGATATTTTTAGCTGTACCTCTGATCTCATAATTTTGCTTAAATGTAAAGTATTGTCTTTACAGTGCATATTGTTTTCATTTAGGCGATGGGTGGGATTTAAGGTAGCTAACCAACACAAACACAGCTAGATCTCTCATAACGGTCCACATGCGGCCAGATAGAATGTCTTGAATTCGGGGGGGGGGGGGGGGGGGGTGTTGTGTTAAATCTACACAAACACTACTATTATTGTAAAAATTGTAGCTATTATATACATACTTCATTCCAATCTGACGCTTTGTACTAGATCCTGTAATGAATGTATTCTTATTTTGCTACTTAAATGTATGTTTACTTTTTTAAAAACACGATCCTTATACTTCTATATAATTTTGATTTTCCATCTTGTAAAAACTTTGTTCCTTTAGTAATCAATAATACTCTTTTTACCAATATTAGTCACAGGTATGAGCCAGTCCTCAGCTGAACCAGAGTATAACGACAGCTTTTTGGTAACATACTCTTGAACAATGAAAGTTGGCAATTCTGGATTTCCAGGTACTCATGCACTGAAGGCAGCTAGCCATGGCTTTTGTTTAGCCGGTACACAGGGCAAGTTCCTCTGCTCGAAGGTATTGGCTAATAGACAGAGTGCGTTCTACCTCCATACTTCAATGTCTAGACATGATGAACATCCCCCAGTTATGAAGTGCACACGTCCAAAGAACGGTGGGATACACATTGGTCCAATTATTCAGAAAAGACAGTCCGTACAAAGTATACGGGTTTGATGCCACTGTATGGGTCTTCGATGAGAAAGGAGGATCAATTCGTGACCATTTTGATACAGCTAGATGAACTTGTAACCATATTGACTGCCCTTGAAAAGAACATATTGAACTAAACAAGGTGCATGTTCTTGCGAATGCGTTCCGAGAGTTACCTCAACGTTGTGTGACAGCCTACGTGCAAGGGGAGTGCTGACTAACCTTATAATTTTAAAGCACATTGCTGAACAGAACAAAGGCAGAGTAGTGGAGCCAGTGGGTAGCAAATTCTGGCAGAGGATTCGGCATAAGGAGTCGATATATGGGGACAGACGTTGCTATAGGTGTGGAGAAGTAGTCTTTTCCAAGAGACTCAGAAGGTCACTGCTGAACAAACCCAGAAGAAACGTATCGTGGCCATCTGGCGGCCAAGCTTCACGCTGAACACACACTATAGAACATGAAACAGACAAGTAGCCGTGTTCCTCGCTGAATCATTCTGAGCCAGGTCAGTTCCTTGCTCACAAGCTACTGCAATTGACACCCGAAACCAAGATGACGGCTGATAATAGACTCTGGAGCTAGTCGACATATGACCTCCAAACGGGTATTATTCGAATTACAAGGAGTTCGATACTCCGTTAGTGGGATTGGGGGATGGTCATACTGTTGAATGCATTGGAACTGGAAGTAATTACAGTTATCTCCCCGACCAACATAACGATTACTGGATGGTTGAACAATTTACTGTATGTTCAAACTCTCAACCCTTTATTTAGTGTTAGAGACAGCGCCCATGAACGTATAATCATTGGAGAAGGTGCTGGATACGTATCAAGAAATCACTTGTTGGTGTTGGATCACTTCTGAAACTGTACAAGTTGACTGTAAAGATATACATGTTTTAAAACCATCTGCTCACGGTAACAAAAGATAACCAGAAAACCAACTATGGCATAAACGCCTAGCACATTCAATATTCAACATTAACAGCTGAGTATTTGTGCTGATGTATCGACATACCGTCTCATTGCAAGATGATTTCTGTGAGGCTTTTGTAGAAGCAATAGCAAGAAACCACAACCACCACACGCAATAAATTAGGTCACGAACCACTTCATTACTTCACTCAGAGTTTGTGGTCCAATGCCACCGGGAATCAACTGAGGTAGCAGGTATTTTATTCTTTTATTGATATCATTCCGTTACTGTAGATTTTACTTTATGAATACAAGTCACGGCTTTAGAAAAGTTTAAAGAATTTAAAGCTGAAGTGAGAATGAAATCAATCATGTTATCAAGCCCCTAACGACCTGATCGAGTTGGAGAGTATACTCTGAAGAGTCTAACTTACCCTGAAAAGAATGATTCGAAAGGATTTACAGCGCAAGCACATCACCCACAACAACGGGACTGCTGAGAGGTTCAACAGAACCCTCATGGAAGCTGCTAATCAATGTTAATACAACTGTCAAAGCTCCTACTAACTCGCTTTGGCTGAAGCTGGTATCTACAGCATCTTATTTGAGAAATGGTGGTGACACAAGCCTCCAGTCAAAGTTCACCCCCTTACCAATTGTGGTTTGGAAATAAACCTAACCTGAACATACTAGAGTTTTTGGTGTGTTTCACTCCCATTCTGGGAAGGCATCCAAAGAATTGATAAGGTGGAAGCCCACAAGCTTCCGGTTCTTGGTTTACACTGAACAACAGAATTTCAGCGTTTGATGCGGAGAAAAGGAGGTGCTATGTCAGACATACCTCACTTTTAATGAGAATGACTATAGTGAAAAGAAATAATAACCTGTGAGTCTATAGAAGAGACACATACAGAGATGCTACTGAGGCAAATGTTAATTGAAGGGAGGTTGAGGTGCAGGAGGAGAAATCAGAATTATTAGACCAGAGGACAACCTACCTTACCCACAGCACCTATCAACAACAAACCCTGGGCCTCCTGCCCAAGATGAAGTAATCCCCACCTACAACACCAAAACACGCCATCTGAAAGATCCACGAAACCGCATTTCGTTATGGACCATGATGATTATCAACCATGCATATGATCACTAGCAAGATTGTAGAACGCAGCTACTATTGAAGAAGCATTTCAAACATCACTCTAAAGAGTAAGGAAACACGATCAGATATGCTCATACTCGAAAAGCTACTGGACTTAGTTCAGTTACCAGAAGAATAACGGCGATTGGCTCTACATAAGAATTTAAGGTAAATATAATGAACAAGGAAGTATTGAGCGGGACGAAGTCAAATGTCGTCTCTAGCACAGGTACATACACAAAAGGATGGTATTGATTTACGAGAAACATTTGCTCCAGTTGACTCACTATTCATCAATTCCGACATCCTTTCTATGCTAGGGAAAAGATGAAGATACACCAGATGGATGTTATCACAGCATTTCTTAATGGTGATCGATTCAGATATATATATTGAGTCAACCTCCAGATATTTACAGAAAGGAAAAGAAACATTGGTATGCAAACTCAAAATCTTTTTGACGGTTTCAAGCAATCTCCACGCTGCTGGAAAACGAAAAGCTCACTCAACTGTTAAATCTCTAGTTTTGACGAAAGGGAGCAGACCTTGTATATAATATTCGAAGGAAGAATCATAAAGTTGAAATATGCTATTTATGTTGATGATCTCAGTGCCATTACAGAAACAGATGAAGAATGAGACATAAAATGAATCTTTGACATCAACATTTAAAAGAAACGACCTTGGTGAGTTACATATTGCCTCGGTATTAATTTTAACAGACCAAAGACAGCGTTACATGTGGCCAAAGCCCTATCTTCACCGTTTACTGGAGAATATGACTATCTGACACGCTAATACTGTTGCCACACACCAATGGACTCTAATGGTCAAAACTATTGAAGATGATGGTTACAGTAAGACAGTTGACATCGATTCCTATCAGCCATGGTTGCAAGTATTTACACTTGCAAGAGCAACACAACCGTACATATCTCCTCTGTTTGCTTTTGTATCACGATAACTTTGTCACCACAGTTCACGACTTTCCTGCTGTAAGAGCATACTTTCGTTCCTGTTTGTTAAAAAGGGTACTATCATCTCTCACTACAATCCAAGGTCCAGGTCAAGAATAATTGGATACTCAGATGCTGACTGGGCAATGATCTAACAATCGCCTCTCACAGGAAATGTATTTGTTAGGCTGGGTGGAGGCCTTAGCCTGGCTAGTGCCAAACACCACAGTAGCATCTCTACTCAGAGGCGAGTATATGTCATTAGGATCAGCTACTCAAAGCTATGGCTTTAAAAGGTTACTAATGCTTCATGCTGAAAATCAAGACCAATTGAAATAGACGAGAAAGATAACCATGGTATATGCTATGACTAAACCCATTTGACACAAGAGAACAAAAACATATTGACAATCAGACACCACTTTGTAAGAGAATCTTTCAGTCTGTCCTAATTCGAATACTCATACTGTGCACGTAAAATATGTTTTAACTGATGTTTTTTACCAAGGCTGTACCGACCATCGTTTTTAAGGCATTGGAGATAAACTCGGACTAGTTAATTATCAACTATGAACAGGAGAGTGTATGAATGTATTATTATGACCTTCTTAGTTCTTATTAAATGTATTTACGTAGTGAACCACATCCTGTAGACTGTCTATATAAGTGTTTTCCATCTTGTAACACGTTGTTCCTTTAAGAAGTCCAATAATCCTTTGTTAAACAATTATAGTCAATCCGTCTGACCTAATGTCTCACATCTCCAACAGCACTTGTAATAGTGACCATATCCTATAACATGACAGATGATAAGAAGAGACGTGACAGTTCTTACCCAACAATGGCATTTTTATCAGTATTTTTTTACACATTCCCATAGATACATATACACGATGTATTGAGCTATAAGTTCTCAGACCATACAACTGATCCAGCAAGTAAACCCCAAAATATCTCTTTCCCAATTGTACAATGTCTCTTGTCTGCTTGCTTAGCCGAGATACTTCACAAATACTTTTATATTAGAACCCAGCTAAGGTCTACTCATTTCCATACTTTTTGATAATCTCTGGAGCATGTAGCATATGACATGAGTTGTAAAATTGAACATTCTGCATCAAAACAGCTCTTAACAATTCCTCAATATGTTTAGCAAGTATAGATTGTTGCTCAGAACTAGTAGCTGCCTTCTATTTGAGCTAATTCTTTAGAACTGATTTCAATATCTGAACTATTATTTGTGATATCAATATAACGAATGGCAGAAGATGTATTGTCATAACGAGCTGGTATATTGACAAAGCTTTGGAGGATTCCTACTAACTAGAAGAATACTACAATTATAGATATAATTATATTAGATTACTTTTGAATGTGTAATATGAAGGCATTTTAATATCTCCTTCAATCTTGATAAATCAGGACGTGGACACAGGATCTTATTAAATGACTTCGAAGGGTGTGAGTTGAGTACTTCTTCATGTCAAAGAAAATGGACCAGTCAACTTGGAAGGAAGAACCCTTTGGAGAGGTTTGTCTTGGCAACAGAACAGAGATGGTGTTTTTTCAACAATTGCCTCACTACATTAATAGTCAATATAATAAATTCAATATGTGTTTAGTATACCTGATTTCTGTTCGATGTAGATGGTATGGTTAACTTACTGGTGATGTTGCTGTTGGAAAACTTTTCCAGATCCCTTATACGTTCTTTCATAAGCAGACCTCTTTCTCTGAGAGCTAAAAGGGAGTGATGTGATTCTGAAAAAACAGGTGACCATGGACCGAGACCTTGAATGCGATCGTGAGTAAGATGTTACCTGTGAGTTATACTAGTAGTTCTATAAAAGGAGTGGATGTGATCATGAAGTATATATATCAGGTGATATAGATGGAGATTGAGTTGTCTTAACATCTTCACAATACATTGAATATCTTGATGTCTCTGAGAACTAAATATAGGAGTTGATGAGATGTCATTTGCTCCAGAATTGGCTTGGCTTTTAGCAGTAGCACACCCCCTACACTGAATAATTTAGCTAGTATAGGTTTTTTCTTGACAGCTGGTTTCGTTCTAGGAGGAGGTTCCCTGGTTTATTTGACTTAGCAGATCCCTTTCTTTCACTAGAAGCTGAACTTTTCTTAGCTGAATCTTTTGGAGTGTTTTTTTTTCACTGGGTGTGTTCTTTCAGAGGTTGGTGGTGTTATCATTGGTACAGTGACTACTAATGAAAAATGCTCATAAAGTAAAACCTTTGATTGATTGTTCAGAGGTAGACTAGAAACAAAGAAATAATATTAGTACATATCATCAAAATCGCATAGCTTATTCAATACTGACTGTAATATTAGGCTCAGATACATTAGAAGATTCATCTGTTATTGGTAGTACTTTAGGTTTGGTAACTTTCTTTTTGGTCCGTTTCTTTTTAGATGCTATAAAAAAGAAAATAGCTCATACTAAGATAAAAATATAGTGTTAGTAAACTAGACTTTGGTTCTTCAACTAACTGAATATAATATTATATATTTCAATTAATTATCCAGGTAAGTAAGTAGTTAGTCTTGTTCTCAGATCTGTACACAACCAAATAACTCAGCTGTCATGAGTGTTGGCATGTAATTATGGGAGGTATTGCAAATGATATATTATAGTATTCTATCTACTTAAAACCTGGAAAATGTTATGTTTTTAAAATCTAATAGGTGGCTTAATACATAAACATTTTAAACGACTTCATACTTAATTTCAAAAGATATTTTGTTTTTTTTTACTTCTAACAAGTTTAAATAATATAAGTTTAAAATCAAAAAAAGGCAAATTTAATTATTCTTTCCTTGTTGCCTATAATAATAATCCAATAATAATACTACTAATAATACATACTAATATATTTTTTATAACATCATAATTATATACCAACACCTCACCACATTCTTTTCAACTCAGTGGGGAGGACTAGACTATAGTCTGTTCACATTCACCTTGCCGCCGGAAATTAGTAGTGGGTGTAAGTAGTATACATATCAATACCACACATCATAAATTAAATACTTGTGGTGTTATTCTTTGGACATGGAATAAAAACCCCATGTGGGTCAGTGTGTATAGAGTGATTTCTTTTTCTTGGTAAGAACAAATTTATTATTACTATAGTACTTTATAGCTATTTATTTATTTATTCTATCTATATCTATATGATTAGACTTTTACAGTTTAGAATGTATTTCTAACCTTATAACTGTTTTCTCTCTTCAATGGCAGCCATTTCTTGATTAACGAAACTCATGAGATCACATTCCTTGTGGTCAATGTCAAATCTCCTATACTATGCTTATGGAAAGTACAACAAATCTTGTTTCATGTGGGTCCTATCATATATAAAAATGACGTCAATAGAACTGGATGGTTTTCAGGACTCAGGAGACACTTGACTTTGAAATTCAAATTTGGGCGAGTTATTAGAAAGTTATGATAATTTTTTTTTTACCGCAAGGTGAACGCAAACAGACTATAGGTAAGTAAATTAGATTCTAGCAATGCTATCAATTTTACCACTACATATATATAGCTACTCTTTGTCAAAATCTAATGAAAATTGAAATATGCATGTATAATATGGACACTCTGATTTACACATAATCAATTTGAATTTCTCTTCTAAGTGGTTCCAATTATAAATAATTTATTACTAGGGTCAGTCTACTAGAACCCTCCTTGTATAATATACATTCATTAAGTCAAATGTTTGTGCACATATCCTGATTATCATTTTAAAACAGTAACACTGCAACAGATAGTTTCTGTATTGTACAATATATATCACTATATGTCATTATTATTCAGTACTTAATACAACATATAATATGTAGCACTTACTGTAAATAGGATTAGGATGTTTTAGAAGTAGCAACTGGACTGATGGAGACCTGAGAACTAGATATTGGAGGTGGTGGATAATAGCATGTGTAATGACTTGTAGTTTAAGGGACAACACAAATGCTAACATTGTTACATACAATACATACCCAGCTAAGTTATTTTCATCTCTTAAATAGTCCAGCAGCTGTGTCCCACCTTGAAGTACTGGTATATGGGTCATATGCAAGAAACCAGCTGATATATTTGACTCTCTACTCCTCCTAAGAGCCTCCATTTTTAATTTGGAACTAGTTCTAATGTCTGTTTTCGATGCTTCTCTTTCTCTCTCAGCCTACTCTTAAAATATGTAAAATATTTACCACCTTTAGATTATATAATAGGAATACATGATTTGCTCACACAGCAAAAATAGCTATACTGATAATTGTAGCTTTGACCTTTTAGTCTGCCCAGAATAATAGTAAACTTAAATATTTTTGATCTCTTAGTCCCTGTCCATAATAAAATTAGATACACTTTAGTATTTGTAGCATAAATTTCTGTATACCTAGCTTCTAACTTGGTCTTTGATCGTCTTCCACTTTCACAATATTTTAGACGCTTTGTACGCAATCTTCTGCTCTTTATTTTAT
>NW_024535449.1:0-13435 GCF_016097555.1 Gigantopelta aegis
AAGGGTCAAACATGCATAATGAATGAATGAATGAATGTTTAACGACACCCCAGCACGAAAAAATACATCGGCTATTGGGTGTCAAACTATGGTAATGCAAATAAATAAAGTGATGATCAACATCAATATAAAAATTCAAGGTTTAAACAAAAACAGTGTAAAGAACAGTGTAAAGAACTGTACAAAAACACAAATATCACAGAATTTTACGGATACTGAATTTTACTCAAAACTTCAATTTTGTGCTGTATTGGCCATTCTCAAAGAGAATGTTACACCCCTGCACCACGGTGAGGTTACAGCACGCGCAGGGGGGGGGGGGGTGTCAAACATGCCGTCATGAGCATGGAACTCTGTGCTTACTAGAATATCTTGTCCAAAGCTGATTAGATTCAAAGAAAAATCCCTGCTACTTTTATTACTGTGTTAACCGTTATTAATTATACACTTCGACACATACAGGACAGCTCATACCACAGTAGTTGAAAAGCATGTACTAGTCATGAAGAACCAGTCCGTGTACTTGGCTTACATATACTTACCACTAAACATAGTGGTGCACTCATTCTGGGTTATAGTACGTGTATTGGGAAATACAATCCATACCTGACAACATGAAAGCCGATAGCTAAGTTTGACCGATACTTGACGTACACTGGTTGTTTCATTTGGTCGATATAACTAATGGGGAATTCAATATCTAATTCATATCAACTTTATTTTCGTAAATTAAGGATCACGCACGCCATCATGGGCACACACCTCAGCTTTAATATGAGATGCCTGCCTAGAACAGTGGTTAGTTTTTTTAATTAATTTGTTTTAGTAAGAGTGCTAGTAAGAGAGCAGGTAAGTGTGGTGGTATTACATCTGTCCATTGATTCAATAAAAACTCTGGGTGAGAGCCGGTATTGGGATACGAACTGAGTACCTACCAGCTTAGACCACTGCGCCATCGAGGCCGGTTATATGCACAATATATAGGCTGGCACTGCTGACGTAATGGTTAAGCTGTTAGTACACACGATATATAGGCTGGCACTGCTGACGTAATGGTTAAGCTGTTAGTACACACACTATATAGGCTGGCACTGCTGACGTAATGGTTAAGCTGTTAGTACACACGATATATAGGCTGGCACTGCTGACGTAATGGTTGAGCTGTTAGTACACACACTATATAGGCTGGCACAGCTGACGTAATGGTTGAGCTGTTAGTACACACGATATATAGGCTGGCACTGCTGACGTAATGGTTAAGCTGTTAGTACACACACTATATAGGCTGGCACTGCTGACGTAATGGTTAAGCTGTTAGTACACACGATATATAGGCTGGCACTGCTGACGTAATGGTTGAGCTGTTAGTACACACACTATATAGGCTGGCACTGCTGACGTAATGGTTGAGCTGTTAGTACACACGATATATAGGCTGGCACTGCTGACGTAATGGTTGAGCTGTTAGTACACACACTATATAGGCTGGCACTGCTGACGTAATGGTTGAGCTGTTAGTACACACACTATATAGGCTGGCACTGCTGACGTAATGGTTGAGCTGTTAGTACACACACTATATAGGCTGGCACTGCTGACGTAATGGTTGAGCTGTTAGTACACACGATACATAGGCTGGCACTGCTGACGTAATGGTTGAGCTGTTAATACACACGATACATAGGCTGGCACTGCTGACGTAATAGTTGAGCTGTTAATACACACGATATATAGGCTGGCACTGCTGACGTAATGGTTGAGCTGTTAGTTTTATGGATGACAGGTACTCGGTTGATGGGCGTCATGGGTCTTTTTTACGAAACCAGTGCCACGTAATTATTGTACTCGTCGCTAACAAACATGTACATATGCAAAAGCTTGTAGCCAAGGGTAACCCTTCTGCATTGATCATAGGGTTTTTTGTGTGTAATTTTACGTAGTACTTATTCAACATATAATATATAAAAATGTTTTCTTCACATCTGATAACCAGTGATTGTACCAACCATTAATAATTAAAAAAAAAAAAAAAAAAAAAAACCCCAAAAAAACAACAACAAAAAACCCAAAAGAAAACCCCCAGTAGGGGAATGGAACGGAGAACGCAAAACTCTTAACGATTTGTGAAGGAAATAAAACTGAGAAATGCATGTTTCAAAAACACAACCACACTATTCCTTCAATGGTTATTTTTAGTATTTCTGTATAATACTGCAATTGTAATGAAATATTACCTATTATAATAACATGTTGCAGTATACTGAACACATGAGAAATATAAACACACACACACACACACACACACACACACACACACACACACACATACACACACACACACACACATATATATATATATATATATATAGTATACATGTGTACCAATTTCTTGACAGACAGAGAGAGAGACAGAGAGAGAGAGAGAGAGAGAGAGAGAGAGAGAGAGAGAGAGAGAGAGAGAGAGAGAGAGAGCAAAAGAGCGCGAGAGACAGAGACGGGGGGGGGGGGGGGGCGAGACGGGGAGGGGAAGAGAGAGAACGTGTGTTTGTGTGTGTACATTCTTATACATACATATATAAATGCATACATATGCTTACCAAAACATACATACATGCACGCACACACAAACACAAACACGCGCGCACAAACACACACACATGAGCGCACACACTCACTGATACAAACACACAGGTGTGCGTGCGTGTGCAGAAATGCTATATTTCAGTCAATGAACAAAAGTCCCCCAAACGCTAACTGCACTACTACAGATCGCAAGAAATTATCTGTATCAAGGCTATAACTCTTTGTAATGTTTATAACAGATAGCGGCAGCAACTGCAACGCTAAATGTAGTTATGCAGATAAAGCGTTGTTACTAGAGATAGCTGTCGCTCAGCTGCTCCTATCCAATAGCCGATCATTAATAAATCAATGTGCTATAGCGGTAGAACGTATTTTCTTTCAGTTTTAAAACTTATAACTGTTTTACTTCATTGCTGCGACACAGACAAAAACAAGGACAATAGATGTTTACAAAGACAAACGTAATTCTTCTATTTTATTTTCTAACTTGTGAGTGTTTGTAAAGTCAAATGTACTTTCTATAAATATGTCTTATTTCGTTGTTTTATACACTGAACTGACTAAGTGATTAATTTGTGTTGTAGTGTACTGTACACCAGGAACCTACAGCCAGGGTGACAAATGCACGTTTTGTGAAGTAGGAACCTACCAGGATGAAATAGGGAAACGTGAATGTAAACAATGTCCATCTGGGAAGTCGACACAATTCACTGGATCGACTGGTGTTGAGGCCTGTACAGGTGAGCAGACTTGATAACTGTGAAATAGTAAGGTGTATGTAGGCCTGTACAGGCGAGCAGACTTGATAACTATGAAATAGTAAGGTGTAGGTAGGCCTGTACAGGCGAGCAGACTTGATAACTGTGAAATAGTAAGGTGTAGGTAGGCCTGTACAGGCGAGCAGACTTGATAACTGTGAAATAATAAGGTGTAGGTAGGCCTGTACAGGCGAGCAGACTTGATAACTGTGAAATAGTCAGGTGTATGTAGGCCTGTACAGGCGAGCAGACTTGATAACTGTGAAATAATAAGGTGTAGGTAGGCCTGTACAGGCGAGCAGACTTGATAACCGTGAAATAGTAAGGTGTATGTAGGCCTGTACAGGCGAGCAGACTTGATAACCGTGAAATAGTAAGGTGTATGTAGGCCTGTACAGGTGAGCAGACTTGATAACCGTGAAATAGTAAGGTGTAGGTAGGCCTGTACAGGCGAGCAGACTTGATAACTGTGAAATAGTAAGGTGTAGGTAGGCCTGTACAGGCGAGCAGACTTGATAACTGTGAAATAGTAAGGTGTAGGTAGGCATGTACAGGCGAGCAGACTTGATAACTGTGAAATAGTAAGGTGTAGGTAGGCCTTTACAGGCGAGCAGACTTGATAACTGTGAAATAGTAAGGTGTAGGTAGGCCTTTACAGGCGAGCAGACTTGATAACTGTGAAATAGTAACGTGTAGGTAGGCCTTTACAGGCGAGCAGACTTGATAACTGTGAAATAGTAAGGTGTAGGTAGGCCTTTACAGGCGAGCAGACTTGATAACCGTGAAATAGTAAGGTGTAGGTAGGCCTTTACAGGCGAGCAGACTTGATAACTGTGAAATAGTAAGGTGTAGGTAGGCCTGTACAGGCGAGCAGACTTGATAACCGTGAAATAGTAAGGTGTAGGTAGGCCTTTACAGGTGAGCAGACTTGATAACCGTGAAATAGTAAGGTGTAGGTAGGCCTTTACAGGCGAGCAGACTTGATAACTGTGAAATAGTAAGGTGTAGGTAGGCCTGTACAGGCGAGCAGACTTGATAACCGTGAAATAGTAAGGTGTAGGTAGGCCTGTACAGGCGAGCAGACTTGATAACTGTGAAATAGTAAGGTGTAGGTAGGCCTGTACAGGCGAGCAGACTTGATAACCGTGAAATAGTAAGGTGTAGGTAGGCCTGTAAAGGTGAGCAGACTTGATAACTGTGAAATAGTAAGGTGTAGGTAGGCCTGTACAGGTGAGCAGACTTGATAACCGTGAAATAGTAAGGTGTAGGTAGGCCTGTACAGGTGAGCAGACTTGATAACTGTGAAATAGTAAGGTGTAGGTAAGGTGTAGGTAGGCCTGTACAGGTGAGCAGACATGATAACCGTGAAATAGTAGGGTGTAGGTAGGCCTGTACAGGCTAGCAGACTTGATAACCGTGAAATAGTAAGGTGTATGTAGGCCTGTACAGGTGAGCAGACTCGATAACCGTGAAATAGTAAGGTGTAGGTAGGCCTATACAGGCGAGCAGACTTGATAACCGTGAAATAGTAAGGTGTAGGTAGGCCTGTACAGGCGAGCAGACTTGATAACCGTGAAATAGTAAGGTGTAGGTAGGCCTGTACAGGCGAGCAGACGTGAAATAGTAAGGTGTATGTAGGCCTGTGCAGGGTAGTAGACTTGATAACTGTGAAATAGTAAGGTGTAGGTAGGCCTGTACAGGTGAGCAGACTTGATAACTGTGAAATAGTAAGGTGTAGGTAGGCCTGTACAGGTGAGCAGACTTGATAACTGTGAAATAGTAAGGTGTATGTAGGCCTGTACAGGTGAGCAGACTTGATAACTGTGAAATAGTAAGGTGTAGGTAGGCCTGTACAGGTGAGCAGACTGATAACCGTGAAATAGTAAGGTGTAGGTAGGCCTGTACAGGTGAGCAGACTGATAACCGTGAAATAGTAAGGTGTAGGTAGGCCTGTACAGGCGAGCAGACTTGATAACTGTGAAATAGTAAGGTGTAGGTAGGCCTGTACAGGCGAGCAGACTTGATAACTGTGAAATAGTAAGGTGTAGGTAGGCATGTACAGGCGAGCAGACTTGATAACTGTGAAATAGTAAGGTGTAGGTAGGCCTTTACAGGCGAGCAGACTTGATAACTGTGAAATAGTAAGGTGTAGGTAGGCCTTTACAGGCGAGCAGACTTGATAACTGTGAAATAGTAACGTGTAGGTAGGCCTTTACAGGCGAGCAGACTTGATAACTGTGAAATAGTAAGGTGTAGGTAGGCCTTTACAGGCGAGCAGACTTGATAACCGTGAAATAGTAAGGTGTAGGTAGGCCTTTACAGGCGAGCAGACTTGATAACTGTGAAATAGTAAGGTGTAGGTAGGCCTGTACAGGCGAGCAGACTTGATAACCGTGAAATAGTAAGGTGTAGGTAGGCCTTTACAGGTGAGCAGACTTGATAACCGTGAAATAGTAAGGTGTAGGTAGGCCTTTACAGGTGAGCAGACTTGATAACTGTGAAATAGTAAGGTGTAGGTAGGCCTGTACAGGCGAGCAGACTTGATAACCGTGAAATAGTAAGGTGTAGGTAGGCCTGTACAGGCGAGCAGACTTGATAACTGTGAAATAGTAAGGTGTAGGTAGGCCTGTACAGGCGAGCAGACTTGATAACCGTGAAATAGTAAGGTGTAGGTAGGCCTGTAAAGGTGAGCAGACTTGATAACTGTGAAATAGTAAGGTGTAGGTAGGCCTGTACAGGTGAGCATACTTGATAACCGTGAAATAGTAAGGTGTAGGTAGGCCTGTACAGGTGAGCAGACTTGATAACTGTGAAATAGTAAGGTGTAGGTAAGGTGTAGGTAGGCCTGTACAGGTGAGCAGACATGATAACCGTGAAATAGTAGGGTGTAGGTAGGCCTGTACAGGCTAGCAGACTTGATAACCGTGAAATAGTAAGGTGTATGTAGGCCTGTACAGGTGAGCAGACTCGATAACCGTGAAATAGTAAGGTGTAGGTAGGCCTATACAGGCGAGCAGACTTGATAACCGTGAAATAGTAAGGTGTAGGTAGGCCTGTACAGGCGAGCAGACTTGATAACCGTGAAATAGTAAGGTGTAGGTAGGCCTGTACAGGCGAGCAGACGTGAAATAGTAAGGTGTATGTAGGCCTGTGCAGGGTAGTAGACTTGATAACTGTGAAATAGTAAGGTGTAGGTAGGCCTGTACAGGTGAGCAGACTTGATAACTGTGAAATAGTAAGGTGTAGGTAGGCCTGTACAGGTGAGCAGACTTGATAACTGTGAAATAGTAAGGTGTATGTAGGCCTGTACAGGTGAGCAGACTTGATAACTGTGAAATAGTAAGGTGTAGGTAGGCCTGTACAGGTGAGCAGACTGATAACCGTGAAATAGTAAGGTGTAGGTAGGCCTGTACAGGTGAGCAGACTGATAACCGTGAAATAGTAAGGTGTATGTAGGCCTGTACAAGTGAGCAGACTGATAACCGTGAAATAGTAAGGTGTAGGTAGGCCTGTACAGGTGAGCAGACTTGATAACCGTGAAATAGTAAGGTGTATGTCTGTTGGCTGCTTAACACATGCTTACGAAAAGGGCTTCGCAATAGCTACGTAATTAAAATCACACATGGACTGATTTTTGACAACAATGTTTTGAAAGGTTTTATTTTCAAATGTTGTTTGAGTGTCTATTACCTATAACTAATAGACATTCAATGTCCATTGATGTGTCTATTGGTGTGGCCATTGATGTGTTCATGATGATAGTCTATAATTGTACAGTTCAGTGTCCATTGATGTGTCCATCATAATAGTCTATGTTTGTGAAACTTTAGTGTTCATTGGTGCGTTCATCATAATAATCATTATGAGTTTATTGGCATGTTCACCTTACATGGCCGTAGCTAGAATAGTTTGGGGGTGGGTGCAGATGAATTGTTGGACGCGCATGGAAGGCGCGATTTACTGGGGGACCGGGGGCATGCCTCGTGGAAACGTTGAAATCTAGAAGCTACGAAATACCATTTTGCAGCCATTTCAGGGAAGTTACATACTTAAAATGTCAATATCAATAACCAGTAATGTTGTTGGGTTTTTTGGGGTCCTTACTAGTTGGTAAATGTGGCATTCTGTGAGTTCGTTGTTATGGACTCAGTATGTTACAGTTGTGGATTACCATACATAATGACAACAATAACAATCACAATAGCAGTGTTTACTGTCACTCACGCCGTAACGTTAGGTGAACATAGAATTCTGAGTGCTTGTTGTTATGTACATTAGACAAATTATAGTTGTCAGTATTTATTTCCTGTTGCAGTTCATGTTCATATTACCACACCAGCTGATGGCAACGATGATGATGATCATCATCATGGTAAACGTGAAAAAAATAACGGTAGGTTTTGTTGGAAGTACTGACGGATTGGTATTACATGATTATATAACTAACATGTCCTGTGGCAAAATTTAAAAAATATCGAAACTTTACAATTTTTATGCATAACATTACTTATTTTCGGAATATTGATCACTGTAAATTAGACAGAAAATTGTTTCTGCATATTGTGAACTCACTGAAATTATAAGCATCATTTTTTAATGTATGATTTGGTAAGTTATATGAGAACAAACGCACACATTTACGACTGAAAATGGATATGATTACAAACAGTAGGGATAATACATATAAATAATTTTCTTGTCTTCTTACCATGAACTATCTTCCATTTTGACGTAATTTTCAGCGTGGAATAGATACCAAATGCTTGTAAACTTACTTCTACTAACCTGAAGCGTAACGTTACGATGTTTTATGAATAATGTGTCTCCTGTATTGTTGTAATGTTACAGTTAGATCATTAAAGTTAAGTGTGTTTGAAACAGTGTAAGCAGTATTTAATTGAACAAGAAGTAAAGTGGATTGGTCTATGTTAATTCTCCGAGCTCATCAAAGACAGTACATAATTAGAATGTTAAAACAGTTTTCACGAACCATATATAGAACTTTTATAATTACTTATTATAATATAAATATTTCATTTTCTATTATACATACATATACTAATATAATTATATATGTATATGTATGCACATGTACTGGGTTTTCTGAATCTGAACAAAACAGTTACCACAATTAAAAATTGTATTTCTACAAAACACAGAAACTAATCTCAATAACCGAACATATACAAGATAACAATAAACACTGGCTTTCCTAATTATACTATTATGATTTCTGAACCTAGTTATGGCAGTTAAGTAGCGAGCATTTTACAGCCGTTTGTACAACATAATGCTTACTTGGAATTTAATTTCAGAACACACGGGTTCATTGATTGGATTGGCAGTTGGCTTAGCAGTTGCGTTTGTGGTGATAGTAGCTTTGGTGGGAATCGTCGTCTATAAGAAGTGTTACAGGTGTGCTGCTAATGCTCTTTTGTCTCAATTACAGTTGATGTATCCTCCATCTCTGTCTGTCTGTCTCTCTCTCTGTATATATATATATATATATATATATATATATATATATATATATATCTGTCTCTGAAATTAATAGTTTTTTGACACGAGTCCTTTTGTAGATTTTTTGGTAACACGAATCTAAAAAACAAATCAATAATTGAAGGGAGCTCACATTTGATATAGAAGGAATGAATGCAGTGCTACTTATTACGTGACGTCAACAAGTACATTTGATTATGGCATGACTTAATGGACAGGTAGCAACGACAGTTTGCCTCCTAAACGACGAGACCAATTAACCAATGAAAAGGGCGAATTACCATATAGGGGAAAATGTTGTTAGACGTTTTCAGAACAGCTTTTTGACACCTTTTTACCGGTTGGTTGAACTAGAAATAGAATACCAGACATTTCCCAGCTACGTGGTATAAATCTGGTCATTTATCTTTCATGTGTTCTCTAATCGTGTCTATCACCAAGAAGATACATTTGATTTACAAACGGACATTTTAAGGACCTCGCTATGTCCAGCTCTAAATTGGACTTTGCTGGAAGACAGCTCTATAAGAGGAGGATGGAGGTTTAATGAGGTCTGTGGGAAATAGATCTATAGATGAAGTTTTATAAATATGTTAAAGTGGAATGGAATTAAGAAGGAAGGATGAAACTGCAGACGACTTTGCTTCATGGTCAACTGCCACTCACGCATCCCACCCTCGTACTTGAGTAAATCATTGTATTCAGGCAGACATCGATGGAGCTGCTTGAATAATTTCATCTTGTGTTTCCATCATTCTTCCCAAAATACTAGTAGACGTTGTTCTCCAGATTCAGGCATTTTCGTTCAGTTGAGGCCAAAAAAGGGAGCCCGTATGCCCATGATTGGCTTGAGTGTCCACTGTGCCGGTCATTGGCTCACCATAGTGAATCACAAAAATAAATATATATTAAACATGTATTTGTAACAAGTTAACAACACTTCTCTATACTGTGTCATTGTTTACTGGCGCTAAGTGTTAACATCATTGATATTGCCTTATTGTCATGTCTTAGTTTAAGTGTCTTGTGTTGACATACTAGAATGTATATTTTCAGATTTTTGCATATTAATTACAGTCTATTTTTGTGCACATTTAGTTCTGTTCAAAAGCTCACAAATAAAAATTTAGGACTCGTTTTAGTTCGGCCCATTAACAATCGCACTTCAAAGGCGGATGCCAATGTTAGAGTGGAGATAACGTCATATATCTTCATAAATGCTCGATGTTTTGAATGTACACTGTCACCAGACACATAATAGCGTCCAGAGATATTTTTTTGTATCAATTAACAACAGGTATTCACGGATATATATGTGGTTAGATTATTTAACAATAAGTATTCCGTGATATGATTTAAATCACTTAACAGTAAGTATTCAGTGATATGATTTAAATCAGTTAACAATAAGTATTCAGTGATATGATTTAAATCAGTTAACAGTAAGTATTCCTTGATATGATTTAAATCAGTTAACAGTAAGTATTCAGTGATATCATTTAAATCAGTTAACAATAAGTATTCAGTGATATGATTTATATAATTTAACAACAGGTATTCAGTGATGTGATTTATATACTTTTACAATACATATTCAATTATATAATTTATATCATTTAATATCAAGTATTCAAAGATATTAATGTCATTTTACAACAAGAATTCAATAGTATGATTTATATCATTTTACAATACGTAACTGGATTATTTTGTCATTTATTAACAAGTATTCATCGATATGATTCGATATAATTTAACAATGATATTTAGTGATATATTTATATCATATAACAAGTATTCAGTGATATGATTTATATCATTTAACAAGAATTCGGCGATATGTTTCAAGTATTCATTTATATGATTTATATCATTTGACAACTATTCAGAGATCTCATTTTTATATTAGTTAGCATTCAGTGATATGAGTTTTATGATTTAACAACAAAATTTAATATTCAGTGATGTGATTTTATATAATTTAAAATGTTTCAATCATATTATTTTATATCATTTAACTACAAGTATTCGGCTATATATTTTGTCATTTAACATTAACAGCGAGTGTTTGTGCCTAGGCCTGGAAGTGTATATCGAATTATGGGATTTGTTTCTTCACAGTTCTCTAAACGAAATGAGGTCTAGAAGTCAGGCAAGCCTTGGCCAGATCGCACCTATGGTTCATAGTACGAGCCTACATCAAACAGCTGATGCTACGGACAGCTTCCAGTCAGCCACTAAAACAAGTGGTTCTTTTCATGATAGTAGCATTCCTCAGTCCATGGATCTCCCTCCATCATATGAGCAGGTGATGTCCATACCGCTTCAGCAGCCACCAGCACAAACCAGGCTCACACCTGTACATACCCAGTTCACACCAGTACAGGCAGAAACCAACTCGGTAACAAAACACGACCCATTAGCATTCAGAGAGCCATCTATCAAAGCTGAGCGTCCATTTGCCTCTGGTGTTTACGAGAGGAAGCTATTGCCACCCAGACTTCCGCCTCTCAACTTAGATGGTCGAAATGCCTCTGATGATTATGACAAACTGCAAGCCTCAAGCTGCCGCCAAACTATGTCTGGTGATTATGACGAACTGCAAGTTCCACCCAAACATTCAGTCCTTGGTGTGAATCGCCAAAATGGCTTAGCGAATGTCTACAGTGAGATTGCAGCTGACAAAATCATTGGAGCAACACCGACTACACCTCGTGATTATGAGAAATCACAAGTCTCACGGAAACCAGCACCTCACGGGGCTGAACGTCAAGGTACTTCTGGTAAAAACGACAAGCAGGAACTCCCAGCCAATCTGCCTTCCCTTGACGCAGCAGCCGTCCAACATGCCGCTGAGAACGTCTACAGTGAGATTGACGATGACAATTGAATCATCAGAGTGGCACCGGCCACACCACTAAGAAACCAAGGTCGTCTGGTTTCAGTAAGAACCCGTATGGTTTGTTACCCCTTACCCGTATGTTTGAAATACAAAGACTATATATTTACCACGGGAACAGAGACACTCAACAAAGGTGGAGTCTGAATGCAGAAATTAAATAGTTACAGAACATTAAGCAGCATAAAATATCAGCCACTGTACTTATAATGTACTTATAATGTTAGTTTAATCATTAGAGGAAAAAGAGAAATTTAATCTAAAGTACGATTTGGACATTGTTAGTGACTTTGTCATTCCCATTTAACTAATGGTGACAGTCAGCGTGTTGTTTTTGTAAATTTAACATGTGAATAAGTTCTGTTTTCCTAACGTGTCTGTCTGTGTTTACTTACTTTTGTGGTGTTTACTTACTTTTGTGTGCTTATTTTTAAATACCATCAACATTTGGATAAGTTATGTTTCTAATTTCATAAAACGTCTGCTTGAATGTTATATTCTTTTGTGTCTTTATTTTATATATCTGATTATATCATTAACATGTGGATTAGTTAGGTTTCTGTTTTCTTAACATTTCTGTATGCGTTTACTTGCTTTGGTATCCTTATTTTTATATATCATTCTGAAATATTTAATGTTTGTCTTTAGACGGTTTTGCAGTTATAGTAGACATGTAATACGTTTTATTTGGTTAATATGGGTGAAATGTGTGTTTACCTTTCTTTAATTCCCTGATACAGATATTCAACATAGTTACTGAAGGGCACACACCTAGCTTCAGAAATGTCCCATGATGACAAGGTCAACGTTATTTAGAATGAATATATTACAGGAATGAAAAACAAACGAAACAGATTATCGTTAATGCATCAGTTGTACATAAGACAAATACAAATGTCAGTTCCATAAAGCTAAGTTTGAACTGAGCTTTAAACTATACAGGCCTTATGTAGAATATATTGCATACTGTCTGTAATGTAAAAGAAACCACACTTATATTGTATACTGTGTGTAATGTAGCCACGAACAAGCTGTACTATCGCACTTGTGTACATATTTTATATGTGTTTTGTTTATTTTAAGATAGGAAGGGATTTCTTTGTTTTATTTTGTTTGTTTGATATTTTTGAAACGATTTTAGGTGGCCTTGATATCCAGATGTTATTTCTACATAAATTAGATTATTTCACTTATAGTTTAATAAAGACTGTAAAAATGCAATTTGTGTTATATTTTATTTCTCTTATGGTAGGTAGATGGGTGTGTGGGTATCCAGATGTGTTTATGTATTCATAAACATATACAAGCATACACGTGGATGTTTTTGTGTTCTTTATTTTTGTGGTTGAAAGATGAAAGCAAACCCCTGTTTAAAACTGAAATGATATAGTTTGTAATAATGTTCTTAGTAAAGTGAAAGGCAACTGGTTTAGCTATGACATGAATGTGGCAGTGACTACGTTAATCCAAACGGCGTGAAGTTGGAGAGTCATTCCCTGAAGCCACACAGACAGTTACGGCCAATTCACTATGACATGAATGTGTCAGTGACTGCCGATTAGCGGCGTGAAGTTGGAGAGTCATTCCCTGCCACACAGACAGTACCACCATTTCATTTCAACGATTAGCGGCATTTTCGTGCGGACAAGTATCCAATTAAGGTTCAAGCACGCTGACAGTCCTGGGCACACACCTC
>NW_024535450.1:0-12725 GCF_016097555.1 Gigantopelta aegis
GGTTTTAGGGAATTAGGGTAAAGTAAAATTTTAACTAAAATAGAGAAATTTTAAATTATGTATAAATAATATAAAATTGCTATGTTATGTCCCCAATCACAGATCCAAAAATAGGCATGAATATACAAATAAATTTAATTGTCTTGTGTTAATTGTGAATAGGTTTCGTTCTGAAATGAGTGCTAAAAACAAGGGACTAGATGTATCTGTGTGCTAAAGTTATATTACTAACTCTACAGTAAATATTTCATCAGAAGTAATGAAGGACTGCTCAAGAACTTCTAAATCTCAGGACATAGTCAATGCTGAAGTAATGAGGAATTTACCCCACAATTTTCTTACTGAAGACAAGAATTTATTTTATTTTTTTTTTTTTTTTAACTAGATTCTTACGATATATTTAAGATTTTCTGTTTTTTTGGAAGGTCAGTGACCACTTAACACTCATATTTTTTATTACTACCATGACACTTGAAAACATGCTTGCAATGCAATTTTGAAAACATTAGATTGTGGTATATTAGTCAAACCATTTAAGTCTCAGATATAAATTATAAGTGCATACATTAAAATGATGAATTTGTATCACATCTTACCATCATAATTAGAAGTCATACATTAACAAAATTTGATTTGCTATCATGAAAATCCCCGTCTTGCCATCATAATTATCAGGTCATAATATAAAAATTAAGAATTTGTATCATGAAAAAGCCACATCTAACCATCATAATTATAAGTCATACATTAAAATTATGAATTTACATCATGAAAAGCCAAATTTGCCATCACTAATTATAAGTCATATATAAAAATTAAGAATTTGTTATCATGAAAAGCCACATTTACCATCATAATTAATGTCATATATAAAAATTAAGAAACTTGCATAAAAGCCACTTCTACAATCATAATTCTTAATCTTGTGTCATTTTTGCAATAAACTACACACATTTAATATGTAATAGCTTTTGTTTCACAATGACATTGTTTATGAAAATGTAGCTTCTCTATAACAAATTTAATTCAAGATACTACTAAGTTAATATAAGTAAAATTAATAAATAATAATAATATTATAGTTACAAATACTTTACAAGTAATAACAAGGTCATGTTACAATAGATTAAACTGAAAAGTGAGAATACTACAATAGAACCAAAAAACTACAATCTATATCACTACCTTTAGAACAGTGACTGCACTGAGTAATTTTAGAACATATTGAGAACAGACAGTTTGACAAAGTGATCAAAGACTATCCAAGTAAAAAAATGAAGAAAATACAGTGAGGACAAATCTAAGAGTTGTCAATGATTGCAAATGTTGCTTCTTCCTCTGACACTAGCGTATATAAAGATTAGATGGACCAGTTAAGTCTCAGCTGTTTGGTTTCTATAATTATAGTGCTGTAATAAAAAAAAAGAATTAGAAATTGACCTAGGCAACTAACATCTGAAAACAATGAGCTAAAGTTGTTCTTAGCGATTTTTATTGGGACATACCCATTGAGATCCTAGCAAATTTAAAGATTTTTGAGCCATCTGCCACTTCAGCAGTCCACCTTGCTGTGTTGCTAATGATTCCCCTGCATACCATGTTTTGTGAAAACTAAGAACACAGCTTTTGCAACGTAAACTATGTAAGAGAGAGAGGACAGAAAGACAGAGAACAAAGAGACAGACAGAAAGAGATGAGAGATACAAAAGTCATAGCCACTATTGTTCATTTATTTATATACATCAGACTGACTAGTATGTTAAACTATTACTAGGTTCTATTTTCACATGTAAGAACAATCACTAACTCAATCTTAATAACTCTAGCAGCGAGAGTAGTAAAGGAGAAAATAGGTTTGATCATTTAAAAGGCCTTTGCAAGTCTTCAAATTTATCAATTCCTAATAACTAGATCATTTAGAAAATAAACTAACCAGAAATTCTATATAGAGATGAATGACCATTCTTTGCATTCCACCGCCTAATCCTGCTATTATGAATAATTTGCATATTTCTAACAAAGTTTGCAAAATATATCAAAAAGAATTTCCTGTGTATGGCTATACAAGGGACATTAGTTTTAATGCCTAATTTCGATGCATAAAAACTTACTAAATTTACGACTTAAAGATCATACCATTATATAGTTTTTTAATGCTGCTTTACTGTAGTATTTAAAGCATTTCCTAGTATAATCAACATACATGTATAGTGTCAACATTAAAATATATTAATGATTACCCATGATTCGGCTTTCCTATCAAGTTGCAACGGTAGAGGCCTGTATTCCACTTGGTTTCAAGTTGCCTAATATCAACAATATTGGCACAATCTTTAAAAATATTAAGGTAAGGAACATAATATAATTTAATAGTTAGAACAGAATTAAAGAACAAAAAAAACAGGGCTCTCCACTGGTGCGCTTATTTTTTTTATTTTTTTTTTTTTTTAGGCTGTTTTTTTTACTCCGAGTCTTCATGCCCATTAGTTCAGCGACAGCTGTCTGATGATACGCATAAGCCGTGAAACTAACAGCAACACCGCGATGAGCCCTGTTCTTTTGTCCTTTAATTCTGTTCTAAACCCGCTCTGTCTAAACGACACCGAGCACTCTTCAAAGACTTAGATACTTCAGTATAATAATATAGTTACAATCTTACTATATTACAACTGAACCTCAAATGTACGTGTACAATACTGCACTTAATTTTTAATATAGCGTGATCATTTTAATAGAATATATATCATTTCCCTAACATATATAGTTACTTTACATTTAAAACTATATACATAGTCAAGAGAAGGGTACTGGCTTGATTAACTATTCATCCAGATAAAGTAAATGCAAGGTTTCTAAACCAGTTTATATAAAATGCTACTAAGTGAACTAAACAGCCGTTATATGTAATTTTAAAGAGTAATGTTTGTATAGCTACTACAAAGGTATTTATGTACAAGTACCTATAATTTACATGTACATGTACTTTCATATGTTGTTTATTTAAGGATACGTTCAGTAGCTACAAAAATTGTATCTTTTCTCTAGTTGTTGTAATTCAATGACATCTAAGTCAGAGGAGTCGTCAAACCAACTAGCATTTGAATTTAGGTTTACCGTATTGAAAGAGACACTTCCATTATGTTCTATAAGAAAAAAGTTATAATACATAGTATAATAATCTATAATAAAAATTAAAACATAATTTATGACATTTTTATTATAATATGCATAATTTGGCTAGAAAATAGACAATCATTTTCAAAAAGGTAAGAGTGTCAAAAATTATGTTAAAATTTTGTCACATGTGACCAAAATTATGAACATGCTCACATGTGGTTAAATTCCTATATACTTGCCTGTAATAAGTTGTAACCACAAGTTGAATACTTCAATGTTACAAAGATACAAAAAAAAAATACCTTATGATTGCCAAGATATTTACTTTCATTTAAGTAATAATAAAGGTATTTTTATTTTAACTTACAAATCTTTTACTCCTACACAATAGACTAGGATATTCTTCATCTTGTATAACAAAAGCTGACAAATACACTCAATGGAGAAGGCAGATTACACTCAAATAATTTTACATGCATAAAATCATGTCCGAGGTTGGTACCACTGCATAACCAAGCAGGACTCCCTTTGGAACAGCTGCTAGGAGGTACCTTTGCATCAGTAAATGGGTTTCGAGCTACATCCATTAATAAAATATAATACAAATTATTTACTTAAATAAAGGATTGTCTAGCTCACCTATACAACACTTATAACAACCCCTAAGTCATGGATTTTTGAAGTGTGAGCTTCTACTTCTATAGTGACAGATAAATCATTTTTTAAAACACATAACCTGCATAACTGAACGCCTTAGGCAAGCCAATAAAAGCACTGTACATTAAAGATACATATGAAGTAAACAATATGGTATATGTTCTACATAACTACATGTACATCTACATGTAGTTTAAACATATAAAGGCATGTTCTGGTAACTATATGTACGAGTAGTTTATATCATGGTTCCTTACTTCCACTGACTAATAATGGCTATTAAGTATGGAATTCATATGTTCAGAAATGATGTTTGTATTACCTTTGCCCTGTTGATCTTTGAGTTTCAGTTTGAAACAGTATAAATTATATTTGTCATAGAAATGATGTGAGTTGAGCCTACAATGAAGACAATACGTTAGAGAGAGAGAGAGAGAGAGAGAGAGAGAGTGAGGGAGAGAAAGAGGACGAGGGAGGCAGAGACGGATAAGAGAAAGATATTACCTGATCACCATATAAGAACATTTTCCACAACACAGTAACCATTGACATGCTCCCTCTAGGAGACACCTACAATCAACAAACATCATTTCTTAATAAATGAGGACAGTTTTACTTGTTCCATAACAGGATCTTGTGCAGTGTTAGTTTGAAGTGAGAAAGACTCTTCTTCAGCTCCCAGTAAAACATAGTGATCTACATTATCATCATAACAATGAGAACAATATATGTACATGCTACAAAACATTAAAAACCATATATGGTACAGCACATGTAGAATCCCAGCTAACTTGCTATGATTATATTTACATTACTATTAATCTTACTTTCTGTCATAGGGTGAGTCCAAGATGCTGCACAATGTAATTTCAATGACACCCTTGAAGATCTTTGAAAAATATGCCTTTCTCTCAGGAAACCCATCTCGCTTCTTTCTTATAGAAGGCTTTAAAATAAATACAATAAACTTTGCATTTTAAAAGGGGTGGCCTTACTTTAGGTGCTATTCTGTTTGTCTTAGTCGAGGAGGAACAGGAGGTACACTAGGTTGTGAAGTGGGTAACTGAGTCGGTTCTGTTAAACGTTCCCTTCGAGGAGGCACTGGTGGGTGACCCACATTCCCATACATATGTCCAGTTGCCTCATCCTAGAATGAAGATTAAACATTGAAATGGGTTAATGACCATAGACACATACACACATATATATATATTATCCATGATAGATGATACTGTACCTGCTCAGAGACTGGTAGTTTAGACTGTCGATTTGGAACAGTGGGACCTCGAGGAGGGACTGGAGTAGCATCTAGAGGAGATGGGGGAGAGGACGTGATCCTCCTACAGGTGACTGTGATTGAGATTCCTCGGGGGATTGATAAAGCTGATCAACACTAGAGAGGAAAATATAAGTCATCATTAAGTATTAAAACCACAAGTACCGATTGGGAAAGTTTCGTTGCTAAAAAAAATTCAAACATTGGACGATGCACAAAAATAACTACACGAACATTATTACACATTGAAATATTTACAGTATATAATTCACGTTCATGTCATTGTGTTACAGCGTTTTAAAGTGAATATGGTTTCTTTTAAAAATCTGAAACCATCAGATGGACTTCCAACCCAAAAGGTTCTCTATCGTCTTCCATGCAGCCACAGGCAATTGCTCGGGCAAATGAAGAAGTTAGGGTATCAAGACATCAGGGTTAATAAATTTCATACACGCCTCCTGTTCAAAATTTTTTAACACGTAAATTTTTGTTACATGAAATGTTTGTAAACACGAAAGTTTCCCAATCTACAATATATATACATGTACATTATTGAGTCAGAGGTGACCATGCCAATATCAACTGTACTAAAGTAATGACATGTATGTACATGTACACAGGTGTTAAACGATGAAAAGTAATATCATTATAATACCTCTGATATTCAGGTTCAAATTGTGACATGGCCACGGAAAAATTCTTTCAATACGGGTTTTATGATAAGGTTCAGCTGCTGCCTCTAACCAAGCTGGCTAATGGATAAATAAGAGAAAAATGGAATGTACATGTAGAGGTATGGATAAATATAAAAGTCTTTAACACTAAATGGATGCATGAAATATTGTAGAGCATAAAATCCTCACATTTAAATGGAGTTTTAAACTTACAATTGGTCCGTGTGATGGCTCAGTTTTTGAGGAGGAGGTAGGTTAATCTCTTGTACTAAAAAAATACTGTCATTACATGTACATTATATTTATAATGGCTTACTGGCTACTTCAGACCTTTGTCTATCAACCTTTATGATGTTTTACAGACGATATTCTCTTAAATGATCCCTTCGTTCCTCCTATAATTAATACAATAATTATTATAATTATTACTTGACCACACCCACTCTTTTGCCTCTTCCCTCTTCTTCATCGTCGTCAAGTTCAGACTCATCAGTGACAGAGCTTTTAGTTTAGGGGGAGGAGCTTCTAATACTCTAATTAAGGGAACCATCAATATTCCAGAGAGAGCTTCACGATTAACAAAGTCATGCTAAAACAGAAAAAAATACAAAAATAAAATAAACAATAAAAAAATAAATAAAATACAAAAAAGACTTTACTATCTAAAATAGTTTCATAAATAACTAAACTTTGTGTATTTGGAACAGCCCGCCAAATATTCCAAAAATAAATCAGTTATTAGTTCATTTTAAAAACTCCCCATCCACTGACCCCAAAAATGATACTGCAGACAATATGTGGTGTGTTTTTAATGTGTAGTGTACTATGAGCCTATTTAGCTTAGTTAGTCACCAAGAAATGGTTCTTAGTTTTCTTACAAGTGTATAATCTTTTCAAACCATACCTTAAGTAAGTCGTGAGCAGTAGGTCTACGTCGAGGATCTTTTTGAAGGCTTGAGCTAAAAAGTCATGAAAATTATTCTCCATTTATTACGATGTTGTAAAGTCGAGAGACGAAAATTACGTTTAGTCATTAAATAAGAGCTCTGTAATAATGATTATTAATGAGAGGGTATAGTTATATTTACTTTACCTCTTGGAGTAGGTCAAACATAGGTGGTTGCATTTCTGCTAGTTTTCGATAGCTGTTATGCCTACAGCCCAAATATCACATTGTTGATTTGTAACCCCTTTTCTCTCTACTGCTTGTTGCTACTTCAGAGCCATCCTAAATAAATAGAGAAATAAATTATTAAAGAATAAGAATTATAGAGAAGCAATAGTTAGTTATTTAAAATATTGTAGTTTTAATCAGTTTTTGTTAATACTATGACTGACTATGATGTTAGAAGCATATGACATACCAATGTGTTCCAATAAATGACTTTTCTTTTCACTAAAGTTTGAGTGAGTTGTGGCAGCAATACCAAAATCAGCTAGAGAGACAGAGACAGAGAGACAAAGATAGAGACAGAGAGAGTGACGAGACAGAGAGACGACGAGAGAGAGAGAGAGAGAGAGAGAGAGAGAGAGAGAAGAGCCAGACAGACAGACAGACAGAGACAAAGACAGACGGAGAGAGAGAGACAGACAGAGAGAGTGAGAGAGACAGACAGACAGAGACAAAGACAGAGAGAGAGACAGACAGAGAGGACAGACAGAGACAAGACAGAGAGAGATAGAGAGAGAGAGACAGAGACAGAGAACGACAGAGGATAGATACAATAGTCCTAAACGTAAACCCTAGTCATACCTAATTTGACATCACCATCATGCAGTCAATAAAATATTAGCACCCTAAAGGGGTTAAAATGTATAATACACATACATATAGTCTTGTTATCACTAAACACAGTACCTTAATGTCACGGTGCCTCTTATTTCTCTCATGTAAATAGGCTAGCCCCTATTATATAAAGGTCAATTTAACAATTAATTACAACAATAATACCTGGAGTGTTTTTCCCGACATACAAAGCTATTTGTAGCTCATTTAAACCAACACCTTGTGCTAGTAGAACAAAAAAAAGTACATTATCCAAAATTTTAAGCTTTAACTTCCATAATTTTATTACAGTCACTGTCTACATTGTATACTTAGCAGCACTATATAAAATATATATGTACATATATATTAATGTAATATAGTACATGTACATATATTGTCAGTATAACATATAATAATGAGCAGGTAATTGATGAATTACTATAGCATATGGTAATATATACCATGATAAATATCTTGGAGTGAACCTCCTCCACAAACTCCATAGCTATCCATAACCTGTCCTTTCTGGAAGAGGAAAAGAATTTCAGCTAAATGTATTTGTAGCTATTTAAAATATTAAATATTTATACATGTACATTAATGGTAGTCTTAACTACATACTATGTTTAAAATTCATGTAGCAAAGTATATCTGAACTTTGATTAATTACTACAACAGTGTTATCACACAAAGTGTAAGTGTTATAACCTTAATAAACAATACTGTATTTATAACTAAATACACATAGGGGTGTGACTGAGACTGAGCTATGAATCTCATTAATTTTTGAAATCATGTTCAGCACCACCTTCACTTCTTCCACCACTGGATCATATCCTCACTGGTGCCCCCAACAGCCAATCACATTGCAGAGTGTATGTTTGTCAATGTGTAGCAGGTTTTCAATAAGAAAACAGTCATCCAGAAAAAAAGGAGAGAAAATCAATGAAAAAATTTGTAAAAATATATTGATTTAAAATTTAGCTGATATTAGCATTATAATGCTACTAATAGATATAAGTATTCCACATTAAAAAGTTGTACAAATTGTTAGCCAAGAGTAACTGGAAATCATTCACGCATTGAATTACCAGATGACATCTATCACTTAGGCAAAGTATTATTTGATACTATGGAACTACACGTATATGTTAAGAGTTAGATCACTATTTATCGGTTATCTTTACATGTACAGTTGTGTATGGCTGCTGTTGACACCACATTAAAGAGATTATGTTTCAAGTGGTGGATATTTTTAATAATAGATAATATATGTAATTGTATATGAAGAAAACCCCTTATTTTTATTGTCAAAATTTATAACTTGTAAATCTATTAAAGTAGTATGATCCCTTAAAAGTTAACTTGCTAGAAATGTTGTCTTTAAGCATAACTATATATATCTGACAACCAGTAACTAAGATACTGCTAAATCTTTTGCTATAAAAGTTATAAACATGTCCAGTAATGCCATCAATAGCTGTTCCCAACACAAACAATACATACTTACTAGACCCTCCCCCTAATATTAAATCTTAACACCATTCAATGACTGGACAAGTTAAGCAACTTATTTTAATAACTTGGATGTATGCATATCTGACAAGTTCCTATATATATCAATCATATTCATTAATTGTGTTGATTAAAGGGTGTTCTCCTCATCCAAGTTATTATAAATATAACTAACCTTAAATATGACCCTAAATAACCAACGATATTAGGATGTTTCATTCTGAGAGAATATGTATCATCTTGTTGATAATATTAAAGTCCTCTCCTATATGATAAGTTAAAATATATCAAATAAACAACGACGAAAATTATTATAACAGTATAGAAATCCAATCGAGTAATTTTGATTATATCAATATCCACAAACCTGGTTCGATTTTGATGATTTTTAAAGCACAAAGTTGTCCATTTTTCAACTAATTTAGCCTATATATTGAGTAGGAAAGATAAAATACAATTACTTTCAAAATTACCCATCTAGAAAACCACTAATTTAACAGACAACATACTACTAAAGCTAACCATATGCATCCCCTGAGAACTCAAGTCAAATATGCAAGGAATGTGAACCCACAAATGTAGTTGACTTAGTATCATATTAACATTCCTTAGACACTCCAACATCAGTTGTAAATATAGGTAATAAATAAGATTAGAGATAATACCCACTTTAAATAACACAGGAAAAGAAGTCATGACTATGAATGAAAATACATTAATCAATATCAACTATAACACTTCTATGCTAAGGTATTACCTTAGAACATTAGCTTTTAGTAGAGAGATTAACTAATGTTAATAAATAGTGAAAAGGTCTTTACAATTTACATAAAAGTAACCATTTCTAAAACATTTCTTATAATAAAACATTATTTTGCAGTCACTCTTCTAACACTTTATATGTCAAATTATACTTAATATGGTCATAATTCTTATTTCCTTTGCTTGATAATTTAAGGAGCAGTACCACTAAAATTCAAATAAAAACAGTTTCCTTGTATGCAAATCATAATATGTAGTAAATGGCTAACAAGTGTAGGAGTGTTAATCACATTACAATCAATCAACAATGACAACACAATAACTAATTGAATATAATAGTGACCAAAAATGAAAATGATATCTAATGCATAAACGAATTTCGAAACGAAACACTTGCATATAAATAGTTGTCTGCGCGGCCATCTTGAACTGGAAGTAAATTAAAATCGGTATACGAGACGATTAATCATTGGCCCTTATGATCACCAAATTCATTGAATTCCTGCTCAAGAATGAATGTTTAGCACATTTCTATGCAAGTGATTGTTCAAAATTTGTTTGCGAGTTTAAGTACCATTTTCAAATTCATGGTCACGTGTATATACATACATACATACATGTGTGTGTGTGTGATATATGAAAGTATAGTATAACATTCCTGTCATTAACTGATCAATCCCACTATAATGGAACTGTGTACATGTACAGTATTTAGTCAAGCATATATGTACATATATTCACTCATGCATATCTCTATATTATATACACTTAATGTTGAAATGGAACTGTTTATGCTTACATCCAAAATAGCTTCAGTTCTGCTTTATATAAAGACAGCATATTTAGTTCATCTTAAATAATCACATCTGTGTATTACTGATAAAGTTATATACACAGTTTATTATTATTATTAAGTTAACCTCAGCATAGTCAATGGTCCTCATCTTACACATAACATATCTAATCTATGATGAAATGTAATTAAAGGGGTACCTCTTTCATCAAATAAGAGGCCAGTTTTGCTGCCAAATAAACAATGAGTATACAATAAACATTAATTAACTATAATTAAGTTAGGAGACTGTAACAAAAAAGGGTCTATTGAAATTATGTATATTATTCTTTAACTATTTATCTGTACACTTTAGATTTACCATTTGAAAAAAATGTTTTGGAAAAGTATTGAATTTAAAAGTATATTATAAAATTATAATAGATACCACATCTCAAAATTATAAGCCAGTAAACACATTAAAATGTTTATGTAACATTTCCCATTAAATAAACTCAAAAGAATTCAGTACCTGTTAGTTAACTAGATATGAATAAACATCACGAGACACAAAATACCTAAACCACTAATGTTCTATCATACATCTAAAATACATTCTACCATTTACAGTAAACAATAGTGATCATCTTATAAAGGACAGGTACATTCACAAAAATCATTGTCCTTTAGGCAAACGGTCCATTATTTAAAGTACATTAATATTTTATATACAACACATAATATATATTACATGTATTTTTATAAGTGTCTCCATCAAAAAAACAGCCATTGTTATTATTAACATTCTTGACATCTACTTATAATATGATTAATTTTGCTTGACATTTTTCCCAAAGTTTGGTGAGCTTGTGCAACAAGGGTTAAAATACCAAATAATGCATGTACATGTACATCATTATCAGCTTTCATAATATATCTCCCTATTATATATTGGAGACTGTTAACATCAATTTACATGTACGGAATGTACATATGTACATGTAATTATACAACATATCCACAATATACAGGTTATCCTAGTTTTAATACTCCTCCATATTGATCCTGACTCCACCCCTTTTAAACGAACCTTATAAACTTCTCCATATGTACCAGAACCTATCTGTTTTAAAAGTTCAAAATCACGTTCTGGATTCTTACGAGAAATTGCTGGCAATATACCATCAGTGCAGCCATCTGGAAAAAAAAAAAACTTATGAATTGTTAATGAAACTTTAAGGAATTAGATACTCTCAGTTTTATCATTTTTGATATATCGAAAATCTAATGTTATAAGTACAAACTTAAAACAGACCGCATGGACTACGTATTCACTATACAGAGTAATATTATTTGCTACGTTGACAAGAGATTATATCAATAGAAACAATATAACTTCAAACAACTTAGAAACGTTAGAAGATACAAAATTTGTCATTTACTTGAAAATATAAAGATAACATTTGACAAAGTACATGATACACGGCCTATTTTCCGGCGAGTTACTGATTACCTTCTTTTTAAAAATGGCTTCCCTTTTCTCTTCCTCTTCTTTTTGCAAAGTATTAGGTATCCTTATGAAGAAAGTCACACTCTAACTCGAAAAAGAAAGTGATATAGATATGAAGTATTCACGTGATCAAGCACGATAATTAAAATGTTTACGGTATTGAAACGAGCCCAATAAGTAGGCGTGGCTACCGTTAACTCCGAACTATGGATTGAAGTCAGACTTGTGGGTCAGTCTGTAATGAGTGATAAGGAAGTAGAGAAAGTTGAAGAGTCTGTTAGTGAGGTCCATTTTAAAAATGCAATGAGTTAAAGACATAGGTAGTAGTCTAGACTATTGCAATAATGAAATACTCAGAGTCATCTAGCTAACTGCAAGTTCAGGCCACTGTTATAATATAACCACTATAACCTAAATCTATCCTCATATTTGATATTGCTGATTCAGAATAATATACTTTCAATGTGAAATTAATACATAATTTTTAAGTTTCCTATATTTAAGGTTTGGTCTGGTGTATAGTATCCATATTTAAAGTACACTAGACAGTGTTCAATATTAGTTACCAGAACTCTAGACGCTACTATATTTTACATTTTGTTTAAAATGAACAAGTCACAAAACGTTACTAAATTACATACTACAACTTGTTAATGAGAGAATTGCATAGTTGA
>NW_024535451.1:0-13987 GCF_016097555.1 Gigantopelta aegis
TCGCTGGTCGGTGCAACTAGTTTACAACTACCCACTAAGCCTTGCGGGGCACTCACTCAGGGTTTGGAGTCGGTATCTGGATTAATTTTGCTTGAAAATTTCATTGTTATTGTTGACTGTTTTTTTGTACCCTTTTGTTTTAGTTCACGTGTGGAATCAAGAGATGGAAGATATTTATCATCGGGCTGGTGACAGTTGAAGGTGTAGCTGTCACAAGTGAAGCATTTTAATGGTAATTTACCTCCCTTCTTGATTTTGGATAGTTTGGTTTATAATTGTTTTGGTGAAGAATTGAATTATAATTGAAAGATATCTATCGGTGGATTGATAACAGCTGAAGACACAGCTAAAAGACATACATCTCTGTTATTAGCAAGATGACTGATGTCAAATGAAGTTGCGTGCAATGAAATGTCTAAGTAATCGTTTTTTCAACATCCTTGTTAGTTCGTTTTATAATTGTGTGTTTTACTGCAAACGTATATATACTCAACAAGGAAAGTTTAGCAAATATCTGTTTGACGTCTAAATTTTGGTTGAATAAACTTAAAAGAAAACCAGGTCCTCCTGTTGTGTTGAGGCAAAGGTTGATGAAAAAAAAGAAAGAACAAAAGTTTGTTTTATTTAACAACGCCACCTAGAGCACATTATTGTTTTTTTTATCTTATCATCGGCTCTTGGACGTCAAACATATGGTCATTCTGACACTGTTTTTCAGAGGAAACCCGCTGTCGCCACATAGGCTACTGTTTTACGACAGGCAGCAAGGGATCTTTTATTTGCGCTTCCCACAGGCAGGATAGCACAAACCATGGCCTTTGTTGAACCAGTCATGGATCGCTGGTCGGTGCAAGTGGTTTACAACTACCCACTGAGCCTTGCGGGGCACTCACTCAGGGTTTGGAGTCGGTATCTGGATTAATTTTGCTTTAAAATTTCATTGTTATTGTTGACTGATGTTTTGTACCCTTTTGTTTTAGTTGACGTGTGGAATCAAGAGATGGAAGATATTTATCATCGGGCTGGTGACAGTTGAAGGTGTAGCTGTCACAAGTGAAGCATTTTAATGGTAAGTTACCTCCCTTCTTGATTTTGGATAGTTTGGTTTATAATTGTTTTGGTGAAGAATTGAATTATAATTGAAAGATATCTATCAGTGGATTGATAACAGCTGAAGACACAGCTAAAAGACATACATCTCTGTTATTAGCAAGATGACTGATGTCAAATGAAGTTGCATGCAATGAAATGTCTAAGTAATCGTTTTTTCAACATCCTTGTTAGTTCGTTTTATAATTGTGTTTTTTACTGCAAACGTATATATACTCAACAAGGAAAGTTTAGCAAATATCTGTTATGACGTCTAAATTTGCCATGGTTGAATAAACTTAAAAGAAAACCAGGTCCTCCTGTTGTGTTGAGACAAAGGATAATGAAAAAAAAAGAAAAAAAAAAAGTTTGTTTTATTTAACAACGCCACCTAGAGCACATTGATTGTTTTTTTTATCTTATCATCGTCTCTTGGACGTCAAACATATGGTCATTCTGACACTGTTTTTCAGAGGAAACCCGCTGTGGCCACATAGGCTACTGTTTTACGACAGGCAGCAAGGCATCTTTTATTTGCGCTTCCCACAGGCAGGATAGCACAAACCATGGCCTTTGTTGAACCAGTCATGGATCGCTGGTCGGTGCAAGTGGTTTACAACTACCCACTGAGCCTTGCGGGGCACTCACTCAGGGTTTGGAGTCGGTATCTGGATTAATTTTACTTTAAAATTTCATTGTTATTGTTGACTGATGTTTTCTACCTTTTTGTTTTAGTTGACGTGTGGAATCAAGAGATGGAAGATATTTATCATCGGGCTGGTGACAGTTGAAGGTGTAGCTGTCACAAGTGAAGCATTTTAATGGTAAGTTACCTCCCTTCTTGATTTTGGATAGTTTGGTTTATAATTGTTTTGGTGAAGAATTGAATTATAATTGAAAGATATCTATCAGTGGATTGATAACAGCTGAAGACACAGCTAAAAGACATACATCTCTGTTATTAGCAAGATGACTGATGTCAAATGAAGTTGCATGCAATGAAATGTCTAAGTAATCGTTTTTTCAACATCCTTGTTAGTTCGTTTTATAATTGTGTTTTTTACTGCAAACGTATATATACTCAACAAGGAAAGTTTAGCAAATATCTGTTATGACGTCTAAATTTGCCATGGTTGAATAAACTTAAAAGAAAACCAGGTCCTCCTGTTGTGTTGAGGCAAAGGTTGATGAAAAAAAAGAAAGAACAAAAGTTTGTTTTATTTAACAACGCCACCTAGAGCACATTGATTGTTTTTTTTATCTTATCATCGGCTCTTGGACGTCAAACATATGGTCATTCTGACACTGTTTTTCAGAGGAAACCCGCTGTCGCCACATAGGCTACTGTTTTACGACAGGCAGCAAGGGATCTTTTATTTGCGCTTCCCACAGGCAGGATAGCACAAACCATGGCCTTTGTTGAACCAGTCATGGATCGCTGGTCGGTGCAAGTGGTTTACAACTACCCACTGAGCCTTGCGGGGCACTCACTCAGGGTTTGGAGTCGGTATCTGGATTAATTTTGTTTGAAAATTTCATTGTTATTGTTGACTGATGTTTTCTACCCTTTTTTTTTAGTTGACATGTGGAATCAAGAGATGGAAGATATTTATCATTGGGCTGGTGACAGTTGAAGGTGTAGCTGTCACAAGTGAAGCATTTTAATGGTAAGTTACCTCCCTTCTTGATTTTGGATAGTTTGGTTTATAATTGTTTTGGTGAAGAATGAATTATAATTGAAAGATATCTATCAGTGGATTGATAACAGCTGAAGACACAGCTAAAAGACATACATCTCTGTTATTAGCAAGATGACTGATGTCAAATGAAGTTGCATGCAATGAAAGTTCTAAGTAATCGTTTTTTCAACATCCTTGTTAGTTCGTTTTATAATTGTGTGTTTTACTGCAAACGTATATATACTCAACAAGGAAAGTTTAGCAAATATCTGTTATGACGTCTAAATTTGCCATGGTTGAATAAACTTAAAAGAAAACCAGGTCCTCCTGTTGTGTTGAGGCAAAGGTTGATGAAAAAAAAGAAAGAACAAAAGTTTGTTTTATTTAACAACCCACCTAGAGCACATTGATTGTTTTTTTTATCTTATCATCGGCTCTTGGACGTCAAACATATGGTCATTCTGACACTGTTTTTCAGAGGAAACCCGCTGTCGCCACATAGGCTACTGTTTTACGACAGGCAGCAAGGGATCTTTTATTTGCGCTTCCCACAGGCAGGATAGCACAAACCATGGCCTTTGTTGAACCAGTCATGGAAAATGGTCTGCAACTGGTTTACAACTACCCACTGAGCCTTGCGTGGCACTCACTTTGGTTTGGAATCGGTATCTGGATTAATTTTGCTTGAAAATTTCATTGTTATTGTTGACTGATGTTTTCTACCCTTTTTTTTTTAGTTGACGTGTGGAATCAAGAGATGGAAGATATTTATCATCGGGCTGGTGACAGTTGAAGGTGTAGCTGTCACAAGTGAAGCATTTTAATGGTAAGTTACCTCCCTTCTTGATTTTGGATAGTTTGGTTTATAATTGTTTTGGTGAAGAATTGAATTATAATTGAAAGATATCTATCAGTGGATTGATAACAGCTGAAGACACAGCTAAAAGACATACATCTCTGTTATTAGCAAGATGACTGATGTCAAATGAAGTTGCATGCAATGAAATGTCTAAGTAATCGTTTTTTCAACATCCTTGTTAGTTCGTTTTATAATTGTGTGTTTTACTGCAAACGTATATATACTCAACAAGGAAAGTTTAGCAAATATCTGTTATGACGTCTAAATTTGCCATGGTTGAATAAACTTAAAAGAAAACCAGGTCCTCCTGTTGTGTTGAGGCAAAGGTTGATGAAAAAAAAGAAAGAACAAAAGTTTGTTTTATTTAACAACGCCACCTAGAGCACATTAATTGTTTTTTTTATCTTATCATCGGCTCTTGGACGTCAAACATATGGTCATTCTGACACTGTTTTTCAGAGGAAACCCGCTGTCGCCACATAGGCTACTGTTTTACGACAGGCAGGAAGGGATCTTTTATTTGCGCTTCCCACAGGTAGGATAGCACAAACCATGGCCTTTGTAGAACCAGTCATGGATCGCTGGTCGGTGCAACTAGTTTACAACTACCCACTAAGCCTTGCGGGGCACTCACTCAGGGTTTGGAGTCGGTATCTGGATTAATTTTGCTTGAAAATTTCATTGTTATTGTTGACTGTTTTTTTGTACCCTTTTGTTTTAGTTCACGTGTGGAATCAAGAGATGGAAGATATTTATCATCGGGCTGGTGACAGTTGAAGGTGTAGCTGTCACAAGTGAAGCATTTTAATGGTAATTTACCTCCCTTCTTGATTTTGGATAGTTTGGTTTATAATTGTTTTGGTGAAGAATTGAATTATAATTGAAAGATATCTATCGGTGGATTGATAACAGCTGAAGACACAGCTAAAAGACATACATCTCTGTTATTAGCAAGATGACTGATGTCAAATGAAGTTGCATGCAATGAAATGTCTAAGTAATCGTTTTTTCAACATCCTTGTTAGTTCGTTTTATAATTGTGTGTTTTACTGCAAACGTATATATACTCAACAAGGAAAGTTTAGCAAATATCTGTTATGACGTCTAAATTTGCCATGGTTGAATAAACTTAAAAGAAAACCAGGTCCTCCTGTTGTGTTGAGGCAAAGGTTGATGAAAAAAAAGAAAGAACAAAAGTTTGTTTTATTTAACAACGCCACCTAGAGCACATTAATTGTTTTTTTTATCTTATCATCGGCTCTTGGACGTCAAACATATGGTCATTCTGACACTGTTTTTCAGAGGAAACCCGCTGTCGCCACATAGGCTACTGTTTTACGACAGGCAGGAAGGGATCTTTTATTTGCGCTTCCCACAGGTAGGATAGCACAAACCATGGCCTTTGTAGAACCAGTCATGGATCGCTGGTCGGTGCAACTAGTTTACAACTACCCACTAAGCCTTGCGGGGCACTCACTCAGGGTTTGGAGTCGGTATCTGGATTAATTTTGCTTGAAAATTTCATTGTTATTGTTGACTGTTTTTTTGTACCCTTTTGTTTTAGTTCACGTGTGGAATCAAGAGATGGAAGATATTTATCATCGGGCTGGTGACAGTTGAAGGTGTAGCTGTCACAAGTGAAGCATTTTAATGGTAATTTACCTCCCTTCTTGATTTTGGATAGTTTGGTTTATAATTGTTTTGGTGAAGAATTGAATTATAATTGAAAGATATCTATCAGTGGATTGATAACAGCTGAAGACACAGCTAAAAGACATACATCTCTGTTATTAGCAAGATGACTGATGTCAAATGAAGTTGCATGCAATGAAATGTCTAAGTAATCGTTTTTTCAACATCCTTGTTAGTTCGTTTTATTTAACAACGCCACCTAGAGCACATTGATTGTTTTTTTTATCTTATCATCGTCTCTTGGACGTCAAACATATGGTCATTCTGACACTGTTTTTCAGAGGAAACCCGCTGTGGCCACATAGGCTACTGTTTTACGACAGGCAGCAAGGCATCTTTTATTTGCGCTTCCCACAGGCAGGATAGCACAAACCATGGCCTTTGTTGAACCAGTCATGGATCGCTGGTCGGTGCAAGTGGTTTACAACTACCCACTGAGCCTTGCGGGGCACTCACTCAGGGTTTGGAGTCGGTATCTGGATTAATTTTACTTTAAAATTTCATTGTTATTGTTGACTGATGTTTTCTACCTTTTTGTTTTAGTTGACGTGTGGAATCAAGAGATGGAAGATATTTATCATCGGGCTGGTGACAGTTGAAGGTGTAGCTGTCACAAGTGAAGCATTTTAATGGTAAGTTACCTCCCTTCTTGATTTTGGATAGTTTGGTTTATAATTGTTTTGGTGAAGAATTGAATTATAATTGAAAGATATCTATCAGTGGATTGATAACAGCTGAAGACACAGCTAAAAGACATACATCTCTGTTATTAGCAAGATGACTGATGTCAAATGAAGTTGCATGCAATGAAATGTCTAAGTAATCGTTTTTTCAACATCCTTGTTAGTTCGTTTTATAATTGTGTTTTTTACTGCAAACGTATATATACTCAACAAGGAAAGTTTAGCAAATATCTGTTATGACGTCTAAATTTGCCATGGTTGAATAAACTTAAAAGAAAACCAGGTCCTCCTGTTGTGTTGAGGCAAAGGTTGATGAAAAAAAGAAAGAACAAAAGTTTGTTTTATTTAACAACGCCACCTAGAGCACATTGATTGTTTTTTTTATCTTATCATCGTCTCTTGGACGTCAAACATATGGTCATTCTGACACTGTTTTTCAGAGGAAACCCGCTGTCGCCACATAGGCTACTGTTTTACGACAGGCAGCAAGGCATCTTTTATTTCCGCTTCCCACAGGCAGGATAGCACAAACCATGGCCTTTGTTGAACCAGTCATGGGTCGCTGGTCGGTGCAAGTGGTTTACACCTACCCACTGAGTCTTGCGGGGCACTCACTCAGGGTTTGGAGTCGGTACCTGGATTAAAAATCCCATGCCTCGACTGGCCTCCGAACCCAGTACCTACCAGCCGCAAAGGTTGATGAGTTTATGTTGTTTGTAAATGGTAAACATCTCAGATGTGAATACTAATTCATAAAAACATTAGCTAAACTTTCGTTGTTGAGTATATTATTATTGTTGAGGAATGTTTTCTACAAAATTGTTGTCTTTTAGTTGACGTGTAGAATCAAGAGATGGAAGATACTTATCATCGGGCTGGTGACAGCTGAAGGCATGGTTACGAGAGTTGGAAGATTTCATCAACATCCTTGCGACAGATGAAGCTAAGTGATATTGAATAAAGTTTGTCCTTTGACAGCCATTTTTTCCTCATGCATTCAGTTCGAATTGTTCCGCCGGAAAAGATAAATACTTGTCCCTCCCTGACTCCCTCCCTCCCTCCGTTACTCCCTCCCTCCCTCCCTCCCTCCGTCCATCCGTCCGTCAGTCCGTCCGTCGTTTTACCGTATTCTTGATAGTTTGTTTTATAATTGTGTGTTTTGCTTGAAAATTTCTAAGTTATTGTTTGATAGTTTGTTTTATAATTGTGTGTTTTGCTTGAAAATTTCATTGTTATTGTTGACTGATGTTTTCTACCCTTTTTTTTTAGTTGACGTGTGGAATCAAGAGATGGAAGATATTTATCATCGGGCTGGTGACAGTTGAAGGTGTAGCTGTCACAAGTGAAGCATTTTAATGGTAAGTTACCTCCCTTCTTGATTTTGGATAGTTTGGTTTATAATTGTTTTGGTGAAGAATTGAATTATAATTGAAAGATATCTATCAGTGGATTGATAACAGCTGAAGACACAGCTAAAAGACATACATCTCTGTTATTAGCAAGATGACTGATGTCAAATGAAGTTGCATGCAATGAAATGTCTAAGTAATCGTTTTTTCAACATCCTTGTTAGTTCGTTTTATAATTGTGTTTTTTTTACTGCAAACGTATATATACTCAACAAGGAAAGTTTAGCAAATATCTGTTATGACGTCTAAATTTGCCATGGTTGAATAAACTTAAAAGAAAACCAGGTCCTCCTGTTGTGTTGAGGCAAAGGTTGATGAAAAAAAAGAAAGAACAAAAGTTTGTTTTATTTAACAACGCCACCTAGAGCACATTGATTGTTTTTTTTATCTTATCATCGGCTCTTGGACGACAAACATATGGTCATTCTGACACTGTTTTTCAGAGGAAACCCGCTGTGGCCACATAGGCTACTGTTTTACGACAGGCAGCAAGGCATCTTTTATTTGCGCTTCCCACAGGCAGGATAGCACAAACCATGGCCTTTGTTGAACCAGTCAAGGATCGCTGGTCGGTGCAAGTGGTTTACAACTACCCACTGAGCCTTGCGGGGCACTCATTCAGGGTTTGGAGTCGGTATCTGGATTAAAAATCCCATGCCTCGACTGGCCTCCGAACCCAGTTCCTACCAGCCGCAAACGTTGATGAGTTTATGTTGTTTGTAAATGGTAAACATCTCAGATGTGAATACTAATTCATAAAAATAGGTTCATTTATAAATGGTATGCCATTTCTTTTAACATTAGCTAAACTTTCGTTGTTGAGTATATTATTATTGTTGAGGAATGTTTTCTACAAAATTGTTGTCTTTTAGTTGACGTGTAGAATCAAGAGATGGAAGATACTTATCATCGGGCTGGTGACAGCTGAAGGCATGGTTACGAGAGTTGGAAGATTTCATCAACATCCTTGCGACAGATGAAGCTAAGTGATATTGAATAAAGTTTGTCCTTTGACAGCCATTTTTTCCTCATGCATTCAGTTCGAATTGTTCCGTCGGAAAAGATAAATACTTGTCCCTCCCTGACTCCCTCCCTCCCTCCGTTACTCCCTCCCTCCGTCCATCCGTCCGTCAGTCCATCCGTCGTTTTACAGTATTCTTGATAGTTTGTTTTATAATTGTGTGTTTTGCTTGAAAATTTCATTGTTATTGTTTGATAGTTTGTTTTATAATTGTCTGTTTTGCTTGAAAATTCTTAGTTATTGTTTGATAGTTTGTTTTATAATTGTGTGTTTTGCTTGAAAATTTCATTGTTATTGTTTGATAGTTTGTTTTATAATTGTGTGTTTTGCTTGAAAATTTCATTGTTATTGTTGACTGATGTTTTCTACCTTTTTTTTTAGTTGACGTGTGGAATCAAGAGATGGAAGATATTTATCATCGGGCTGGTGACAGTTGAAGGTGTAGCTGTCACAAGTGAAGCATTTTAATGGTAAGTTACCTCCCTTCTTGATTTTGGATAGTTTGGTTTATAATTGTTTTGGTGAAGAATTGAATTATAATTGAAAGATAATTGAAAGATATCTATCAGTGGATTGATAACAGCTGAAGACACAGCTAAAAGACATACATCTCTGTTATTAGCAAGATGACTGATGTCAAATGAAGTTGCATGCAATGAAATGTCTAAGTAATCTTTTTTTCAACATCCTTGTTAGTTCGTTTTATAATTGTGTTTTTTACTGCAAACGTATATATACTCAACAAGGAAAGTTTAGCAAATATCTGTTATGACGTCTAAATTTGCCATGGTTGAATAAACTTAAAAGAAAACCAGGTCCTCCTGTTGTGTTGAGGCAAAGGTTGATGAAAAAAAAAAAAAGAAAGAACAAAAGTCTGTTTTATTTAACAACGCCACCTAGAGCACATTGATTGTTTTTTTTATCTTATCATCGGCTCTTGGACGTCAAACATATGGTCATTCTGACACTGTTTTTCAGAGGAAACCCGCTGTCGCCACATAGGCTACTGTTTTACGACAGGCAGCAAGGCATCTTTTATTTGCGCTTCCCACAGGCAGGATAGCACAAACCATGGCCTTTGTTGAACCAGTCATGGATCGCTGGTCGGTGCAAGTGGTTTACAACTACCCACTGAGCCTTGCGGGGCACTCACTCAGGGTTTGGAGTCGGTATCTGGATTAAAAATCCCATGCCTCGACTGGCATCCGAACCCAGTACCTACCAGCCACAAAGGTTGATGAGTTTATGTTGTTTGTAAATGGTAAACATCTCAGATGTGAATACTAATTCATAAAAATAGGTTCATTTATAAATGGTTTGCCATTTCTTTTAACATTAGCTAAACTTTCGTTGTTGAGTATATTATTATTGTTGAGGAATGTTTTCTACAAAATTGTTGTCTTTTAGTTGACGTGTGGAATCAAGAGATGGAAGATACTTATCATCGGGCTGGTGACAGCTGGAGGCATGGTTACGAGAGTTGGAAGATTTCATCAACATCCTTGCGACAGATGAAGCTAAGTGATATTGAATAAAGTTTATCCTTTGACAGCCATTTTTTCCTCATGCATTCAGTTCGAATTGTTCCGCCGGAAAAGATAAATACTTGTCCCTCCCTCCCTCCCTCCCTCCCTCCCTCCGTTACTACCTCCCTCCGTCCATCCGTCCGTCAGTCCGTCCGTCGTTTTACAGTATTCTTGATAGTTTGTTTTATAATTGTGTGTTTTGCTTGAAAATTTCATTGTTATTGTTTGATAGTTTGTTTTATAATTGTGTGTTTTGCTTGAAAATTTCTTAGTTATTGTTTGATAGTTTGTTTTATAATTGTGTGTTTTGCTTGAAAATTTCATTGTTATTGTTGACTGATGTTTTCTACCTTTTTTTTTTAGTTGACGTGTGGAATCAAGAGATGGAAGATATTTATCATCGGGCTGGTGACAGTTGAAGGTGTAGCTGTCACAAGTGAAGCATTTTAATGGTAAGTTACCTCCCTTCTTGATTTTGGATAGTTTGGTTTATAATTGTTTTGGTGAAGAATTGAATTATAATTGAAAGATATCTATCAGTGGATTGATAACAGCTGAAGACACAGCTAAAAGACATACATCTCTGTTATTAGCAAGATGACTGATGTCACATGAAGTTGCATGCAATGAAATGTCTAAGTAATCGTTTTTTCAACATCCTTGTTAGTTCGTTTTATAATTGTGTTTTTTACTGCAAACGTATATATACTCAACAAGGAAAGTTTAGCAAATATCTGTTATGACGTCTAAATTTGCCATGGTTGAATAAACTTAAAAGAAAACCAGGTCCTCCTGTTGTGTTGAGGCAAAGGTTGATGAAAAAAAAGAAAGAACAAAAGTCTGTTTTATTTAACAATGCCACCTAGAGAACATTCATTGTTTTTTTTATCTTATCATCGGCTCTTGGACGTCAAACATATGGTCATTCTGACACTGTTTTTCAGAGGAAACCCGCTGTCGCCACATAGGCTACTGTTTTACGACAGGCAGCAAGGGATCTTTTATTTGCGCTTCCCACAGGCAGGATAGCACAAACCATGGCCTTTGTAGAACCAGTCATGGATCGCTGGTCGGTGCAACTGGTTTACAACTACCCACTGAGCCTTGCGGGGCACTCACTCAGGGTTTGGAGTCGGTATCTGGATTAATTTTGCTTGAAAATTTCATTGTTATTGTTGACTGATGTTTTCTACCCTTTTTTTTTAGTTGACGTGTGGAATCAACAGATGGAAGATATTTATCATCGGGCTGTTGACAGTTGAAGGTGTAGCTGTCACAAGTGAAGCATTTTAATGGTAAGTTACCTCCCTTCTTGATTTTGGATAGTTTGATTTATAATTGTTTTGGTGAAGAATTGAATTATAATTGAAAGATATCTATCAGTGGATTGATAACAGCTGAAGACACAGCTAAAAGACATACATCTCTGTTATTACCATGATGACTGATGTCAAATGAAGTTGCATGCAATGAAATGTCTAAGTAATAATTTTTTCAATTGTGTTTTTACTGCTAAACGTATATATACTCAACAAGGAAAGTTTAGCAAATATCTCCTTGTAAAACTAGTTCGTTTTATTTAACAACGCCACCTAGAGCACATTGATTGGTTTTTTTATCTTATCATCGGCTCTTGGACGTCAAACATATGGTCATTCTGACACTGTTTTTCAGAGGAAACCCGCTGTCGCCACATAGGCTACTGTTTTACGACAGGCAGCAAGGCATCTTTTATTTGCGCTTCCCACAGGCAGGATAGCACAAACCATGGCCTTTGTTGAACCAGTCATGGATCGCTGGTCGGTGCAAGTGGTTTACAACTACCCACTGAGCCTTGCGGAGCACTCATTCAGGGTTTGGAGTCGGTATCTGGATTAAAAATCCCATGCCTCGACTGGCCTCCGAACCCAGTACCTACCAGCCGCAAAGGTTGATGAGTTTATGTTGTTTGTAAATGGTAAACATCTCAGATGTGAATACTAATTCATAAAAATAGGTTCATTTATAAATGGTATGCCATTTCTTTTAACATTAGCTAAACTTTCGTTGTTGAGTATATTATTATTTGTTGAGGAATGTTTTCTACAAAAATTGTTGTCTTTTAGTTGACGTGTAGAATCAAGAGATGGAAGATACTTATCATCGGGCTGGTGACAGCTGAAGGCATGGTTACGAGAGTTGGAAGATTTCATCAACATCCTTGCGACAGATGAAGCTAAGTGATATTGAATAAAGTTTGTCCTTTGACAGCCATTTTTTCCTCATGCATTCAGTTCGAATTGTTCCGCCGGAAAAGATAAATACTTGTCCCTCCCTCCCTCCCTCCCTCCCTCCATCCGTTACTCCCTCCCTCCCTCCGTCCATCCGTCCGTCAGTCCGTCCGTCGTTTTACAGTATTCTTGATAGTTTGTTTTATAATGGTGTGTTTTGCTTGAAAATTTCATTGTTATTGTTTGATAGTTTGTTTTATAATTGTGTGTTTTGCTTGAAAATTTCATTGTTATTGTTTGATAGTTTGTTTTATAATTGTCTGTTTTGCTTGAAAATTCTTAGTTATTGTTTGATAGTTTGTTTTATAATTGTGTGTTTTGCTTGAAAATTTCATTATTATTGTTTGACTGATGTTTTTCTACCTTTTTTTTTTTAGTTGACGTGTGGAATCAAGAGATGAAAGATATTTATCATCGGGCTGGTGACAGTTGAAGGTGTCGCTGTCACAAGTGAAGCATTTTAATGGTAAGTTACCTCCTTCTTGATTTTGGATAGTTTGGTTTATAATTGTTTTGGTGAAGAATTGAATTATAATTGAAAGATATCTATCAGTGGATTGATAACAGCTGAAGACACAGCTAAAAGACATACATCTCTGTTATTAGCAAGATGACTGATGTCAAATGAAGTTGCATGCAATGAAATGTCTAAGTAATCGTTTTTTTTCAACATCCTTGTTAGTTTCGTTTTATAATTGTGTTTTTTACTGCAAACGTATATATACTCAACAAGGAAAGTTTAGCAAATATCTGTTATGAAGTCTAAATTTGCCATGGTTGAATAAACTTAAAAGAAAACCAGGTCCTCCTGTTGTGTTGAGGCAAAGGTTTTGATGAAAAAAAAGAAAGAACAAAAGTCTGTTTTTATTTAACAACGCCACCTAGAGCACATTGATTGTTTTTTTTTATCTTATCATCGGCTCTTGGACGTCAAACATATGGTCATTCTGACACTGTTTTTCAGAGGAAACCCGCTGTCGCCACATAGGCTACTGTTTTACGACAGGCAGCAAGGGATCTTTTATTTGCGCTTCCCACAGGCAGGATAGCACAAACCATGGCCTTTGTAGAACCAGTCATGGATCGCTGGTCGCTGCAACTGGTTTACAACTACCCACTGAGCCTTGCGGGGCACTCACTCAGGGTTTGGAGTCGGTATCTGGATTAATTTTGTTTGAAAATTTCATTGTTATTGTTGACTGATGTTTTGTACCCTTTTGTTTTAGTTGACGTGTGGAATCAAGAGAGGAAGATACTTTATCATCGGGCTGGTGACAGTTGAAGGTGTAGCTGTCACAAGTGAAAGCATTTTAATGGTAAGTTACCTCCCTTCTTTGATTTGGATAGTTTGATTTATAATTGTTTTGGTGAAGAATTGTATTATAATTGAAAGATATCTATCAGTGGATTGATAACAGCTGAAGACACAGCTAAAGACATACATCTCTGTTATTACCATGATGACTGATGTCAAATGAAGTTGCATGCAATGAAATGTCTAAGTAATCATTTTTTTTCAACATCCTTGTTAGTTCGTTTTATTTAACAACGCCACCTAGAGCACATTGATTGTTTTTTTTATCTTATCATCGGCTCTTGGACGACAAACATATGGTCATTCTGACAGTGTTTTTCAGAGGAAACCCGCTGTGGCCCACATAAGGCTATCTTTTTTTAACTACCGGCAGCAAGGCATCTTTTTATTTGCGCTTGTCGGTGCAAGTGGTTCACCACCCACTGAGCCTTGCGGGCACTCATT
>NW_024535452.1:0-13152 GCF_016097555.1 Gigantopelta aegis
CGCAGAAAGACCAGAGCTTGATATGTGTGACGTCATCAGGAAAAGTCGCCTGGGTGGCATGTGATTCAACATGGCTGCAGTACCTGCGCGGTGTTACATCTGACATTGAGGAGTTTGTTTATGTATGTGATTACAAAAGAAATGTCATTGTTCAGTTGTCACGTGATGGTGAGGTTCTCCGGGACGTTATTACGCATAACGATGGACTAAAAGAACCATGGGCAGTCTGTTGTGACCGGGATAAACTGTATGTAGCACAAATCAACGGGGATATTAAAACATTTACGCGGAGTCCTAATTAACAACAAAGATATGTACACAAAGCCATATTTGTATGTTTGTGTAATTTCTTTTTTTTAAATGTGTGGTTTTCTGTTTATTATATACCCTAAACTGGACTTTTACTTTTCAAATAATTGCAAAAGGAATGCAACTTAACTAGCTCATAATGAGGATTTTGTCATTTACAGAATTAGGTTCTCAAAGCAAATTCCATGTAGACACATGAGTTATAATATGCATCTAAAAGCCAATGTCTTCCATGTTTGCGGAACTGAGGGTTTTGAATTTGGACAATGAGCCCCTTCTTGTATGTATGTATGTATGTATTGATATATGAATACTATATATTATATGTATGTCGATGTTGACTGTGACATACATAGATATTAACCAACTGGCACAGGGGATAATTAAATCCTTTCTCGCCTCACAAATTGGCCCATGCCGCTGCTGGGACTCGAACCTGTAGCACTGAATCGCCCGCAAATTGCGAGACTAACCACGATGCGCTCTAAGCTATCGACGCATCCATAAAAAGGATGCTCTTTAATTCAACCACATGCATGGGGCATACAATCTACACGGTCGATCCTGCTTACGTGCACGAAACAGTGGGCAGACCTGGCACTGGCTAGTATGTATTGATGTATGACTATCTATATACTGTATGTATGTCTAGGTTGACTGTTACATACATAGACATTAACGCACTGGCACAGGGGATAATTAATCCTTTCTGGCCTCACAAATTGGCCCATGCCGCTGCTGGGTCTCGAACCTGTGGCACCGATTCGCCCACAAATTGTGAAACTAACGGCGATGCGCTCTGAGCTATCGAGGTATCCATAAAAAGGGATGCTCTTTAACTTAACCACATACACGGGGCCTACAATCTACGCGGTCGATCCCGCTTACGTGCACGAAACAGTTGGCAGACCTGGCAGGTTAATTTCAACTATTAGACCAAACATATGTTTTGACCACAGACATCCTAGTAAAGAATGTTCAGGTCTGTTTATCAATACACCGAAACACATTCCATAGTTTGCACATGCATCACGCAGTTGCCCCGTACACGTGCGTGGGTGTCATTCTCGATTTTGACCATTTCCAGGAAGGTCCATTAATCACTGTGGAACTTTATTTCTGTGAATCTTTTTCATTCTGTTGATCATCCAATTGTTATTGTTTTGTTTTTAGTCATTTTTATTTCAATTTGCGATTTACTAATAAAAACCCGTCAACTTTCAAATTTCACTTCTGACCCCAATCACTTCAATTTCTTTCGTGGTCATAAAACCTACTGTAATACTGAACTACCGGTGGTAATGTTTGCCCAATGAATTCACTATTATCATATACTAGTAACCATTCCCCACAGCTAATATACCTTACAATTTTGGCAATTGTAAATTCTTATTAGAGTTCCCCTACTTTTTTGAAGAGTATATATTGACAATAGGCACACAACAACACATCAGTTTAAATCAAATATGTATAGAGACACAAACTGTTATTTATGCAATTAAAATAGTCAACATTGCCATCTTGACTTGTGTGTTAAAGTGTGTGAGTAAACGCGATTGAGAAAATTGTTTTAGTCATGGTAAAAAAAAAAGGTGTCTGTGTGCATGCTCAAGTTCTTTATGTGACCGGCCTCTGTGGTATAGTGGTTATGCCATTTGACTTTAGGCTGGTAGGTACGATGTTCGTATCCCACCTGGGGCAATGGAGGATTGTTTCATGCCAGTACCGACTCCAACCCAGAGTGAGTGCACCGCTAGGATCAATGCGTAGGTGTAAGGCCACATACACAGAGTTTCACCCACTTCACTGGTGCGATTATGGGTGTGTCTCCCGAATTTATGAACCCATGGGGGATGAATACCCTCCATATAAAAAACATATATATATTTGTTGTTTTTTTTTGTTTTTTTTTGGGGGGTGGGGTGGGGTGGGGGGGAGGGCTCTGTGTTTAATGTTTGTGGTGCTTAAAAAAGAAAAGAGGAAAAAAAAGACAACAATTTTTTTATTTTATTAATGTATGCATCAGGGGTTGAACTCACCCCCGCCCGCCCCTGCTCAAACAAATGTTCTTATTTTCCAATGCTATTTCCGAAGTAACATATCTCGACCCCAAATCAAAAATTCGCGCACAAGTCTAGACACACCCACCCCCCCCCCCCATACACACACACTAAACGTTCTTTTCATGTAGGTATACATATATGTTGGGTCAAAGATTAAACTAAAAATCTTTAGTCTGGTACACTAATGAGAACAATCATAACTATAGTGTTTGGCATATGTTTGAGAAAGTCACTAGCCGTTACAGAAGCTTTGGCTAGTGTCCTATGCATTATAGTGATACAGTCGATCATTTGTACTAGCCACGATCACACATTCACTCGCCGGGACCAAGGGCTAGTGGATTTGTCGAACACTGAACTATACTCTTCAAAAGAAGAAACGCAAAACCACATTGTCGTAACATTTGGAGAATTGATTTAATTATTGAATGGTGAGTCCGATAATTACCAAATGTTGCAGGATTGTTCACAATTCACTCTAGTCCATTGTGAGTAAGTGATAGGACACACCACCAAGGTCAAGGTCATCTGGAGTCAATACCGGGTGTGGCCTCCGCGTGTGTTGACAACTGCCTGGCACCGCCTGCCCATTGAAGCAACCAGAGTACGGATGACGTCCCGGGGGATGGTGGCCCACTCGGCCTGCAAGGCTGCTGCCAGCTCGGGCAGGGTCTGGGGCTGTGGTTGTCGCTGTCGGAGGCGTCGGTCCAACTCGTCCCATAGATGCTCAATTGGGTTCAAATCCGGTGATATCGATGGCCAAGGAAGGACATTAATGTTGTTGTTCTGTAGGAAAGCCGTTGTGAGACGTGCTGTGTGAGGCCTGGCGTTGTCATGTTGGAACACTGCGTTGGCGTTGGCCATAACTGGAGCGATGTGTGGCCGGAGGATCTGGTCAATGTAGCCCTGTGCATTCAGGTTGCCCTGCACGTGGACCAGGTCAGTTCTGCCAGTGTGTGAGATGGCTGCCCACACCATGACACTACCTCCGCCGAATCTGTCCACTTCCTGCACGCAGTTTGCCGCATAACGTTCACCACGACGCCTATACACGCGACATCTTCCATCATGACGTCGGAGCAGAAATCGGGACTCGTCACTGAACCACACCTGTCTCCATCGCAGTTGAGGCCATTGTCGATGAATCTGGCACCACTGCAGTCGGAGTCGACGGTGTTGTGGTGTTAAGATGACACCTCGAACTGGACGTCTGGCACGAATTCCTACCTCACGTAGGCGGTTCCGTACGGTCTGGTCGGATATCCTGCGCAAACCTGGTATTGCTGCGGCTGTGGAGGTGGCAGTAGTCAATCGTTCCCGAAGGTGGCGTACCCGGATGTAGCGGTCCTGCCCGGGGGTAGTGACCCGTGGTCGACCGGATCTAGGGAGGTCACGTGTTGATCCATGTTGCTGGTAACGGTCCCACAGTCTGGAGATGGTGCTTGGGACACATGGAATGCCCTGGCAACGGCCGTTCTGGATTCGCCTGCGTCTAGTTGGCCGATGGCATTGTTTCTCTGCGGTTCACTGAGACGTGGCATGTCCTGGATTGTCAACTGTCGGCCAGATACAGAGGCCAGGCAAGCGAACACCCTGCACTTTTATACTGTCGGTGTTCATGTTGCACGTGCAGACAACGCACGTGCAGTGGTGACATGGTTTGCACGTGGCTGCGTTTTTGAGAATATTCACATTTTGAAACTTTATTTTACAGTAGCTGCGTTTTATCGAATGTAATCGTGGGAATGTGTTTGAGACATGCAATGACCTTATATTCACAAAGCATGAACCGGTAGGAAACATAAAATCGGAGTTATAACCCATTTGTACCCTTTTGCGTTTCTTTTTTTGAAGAGTATATATATGTTTTCATTTGTGACATGTACACACTAATTCGCCAAGATGCATCCAGTAGGTACCACAATTTACAGGTTTTAATTGGATGTACATGTAATAACAAACCAAGTTATTAGGAACAATAGTTTGCAGGGGGATCACACAGATCAAGTGGCTGGATGGGGGTCACAAGTGAACATTTTAATCTTTGGCTACCTTGAAATCTCATCTTTGGCTACCTTGAAATCTCATGTCTGGCTAACTTGAAATCTCATCATTGGAAACCTTATAATTTCATCTTTGGCTACCTTGAAATCGCATCACTGGAAACCTTAAAATCTCATCTTTGGCTACCTTGAAATCTTAATTTTTGGCTACCTTGAAATCTTAATTTTTGGAAACCTTGAAATCTCATCTTTGGCTACCTTGAAATCTCATGCGATGTCTGGTAAGCAAAATACCAAGGTCTCGATGACAATTTTCAGTTGTTTTAAAGGTTATATATTAGCCCGAGTACTCACTGTGAGAGAGCTAGACAGACATTTGGAAGGTTATACGCTCTCATTGTAATGAGAGCGTCATAACCTTCCAAATGTCCGTCTAGCTCTCTTACAGTCAGAGTACTCGGACTAGGTCTCTGACTAATAAGAGCGTATAGCCTTCCAAATGTCCGTCTAGCTCTCTTACAGTCAGATTACTCGGGCTAGGTCTCCGACTGTAACGAGAGCGTCATAACCTTCCAAATATCCGTCTAGCTCTCTTACAGTCAGAGTACTCGGGTTAGGTCTCCGACTGTTATGAGAGCGTCATAACCTTCCAAATATCCGTCTAGCTCTCTTACAGTCAGAGTACTCGGGCTAGGTCTCCGACTGTAAGGAGAGCATCATAACCTTCCAAATATCCGTCTAGCTCTCCTACAGTCAAAGTACTGGCGCTAAGCTAGGTCTCTGGCTGTAATGGGAGCGTATATCCATCCAAATGTCCGTCTAGCTCTCTTACAGTCAAAATACTGGCGCTAAGCTGGGTCTCTGACTGTAATGGGAGCGTATAACCATCCAAATGTCCGTCTAGCTCTCTTACAGTCAGAGTACTCGGGCTGGGTCTCTGACTGTAATTGTCCGTCTAGCTCTCTTACAGTGATACTATTCGGGCTAGTTATATATCAGGACACGCGAACCGTCGTTTTGTTCATGTGTTGGTTAACCAACTTCATATTCACGTCAACTGATGAATACTTACGTTCTAAATTTTAAAAATAGCAAACGTATTGAATCACCAAACTTTTATTCACGTATTCTAAAAATGCATCTATTATATACTATCTTAATTTTGGACAATGATGTGCAGCACGTAGTTATTAAATGGTAATTCACGTACAAGTATAATTCACATAACCGAACATCGGTTACATATAGTCCGTCCCATCCCAAACTCCAGCAACCATTTAAAAAAAAAAAAAAAAATTCAGTTTGGTTTGACGTAAGAAGAAAAGTCAAAGTGTTTTGGAAACAACAAAAAACACACACAACCTACCCCTACCCCTAACTATTTCCGTGTGCAATTAATAAAATAAGCGGGTCAAAAATAAATAACTTGTAATAAATTCCATAGTATGACAAAAATGTGTTCCCTATGGGAAGGACTATAGATAAAAATCACGTGAACTGACATTGGTTGGCTAAGATTTTGAAATGTGGGGTCCTCAACTGAGGAGGCACGGGACACTCCTTCCGGTCCAAACCCCATTCCTACAAGCCTACACACAATATGTAGGACTACCTGGATTTCCATGTATACATGGGACTGCCACTTAAAGTCATACTGTCATGGATTTAAGGACCTTATTTCTCTAAAAATGGATAATAAATAAAAATTACATTAATTGTTGGAAACCAAATCAAGTTATCGCATCACCTTAACTGAACCATGATGGAGTGAAATCCATGTCAACTCTCTCGGCAATTTTAGTTTTTGAATTATGGACCATTGCCATAATATCATTAATAGATGGTGGTTATTGAAGATAGTTGAATAAAGTACATTTACGGACAAATCAAATTATTTTTGTTCAGGTAATACTTTGTTAGACCATTAAATTGGTCAGTGGTCTGTGATAATATGCCTTTAATGACATACAGTCACATGTATATACAATTTCACCTGGCTGGTGATGTTCGGAAATGTATCAACCTGTGTCTCGTAACATGAGAACTCCTTGTAAAACGTTTAGAGCAAATGTCACAGGGGAACGCTCTTTCGCCGGAATGGACCGCCATATGTCTGTTGAGGTGCGATTGGTGTGTGAACCGTCTAGAACAAACGATGCACGTACACATAAACGTTTTCTCTCCGACGTTGTGAATAAACATCATGTGCGACTTCAGACTTGAGAGCCGGGTGCATTCCTTTGAGCACAAGTCGCACGTGTAAAGTTTGCTGCCATGCTCAAACATGTGAGTTTTGAGTTGCACTCTGTGTGCGAAACCCTTTGAGCAGACGTCGCATTGAAATTGTTTTACGCCAGTGTGAATTAGCATGTGAGACTGCACGTGCGAATGGCGCGCGAACCGCTTCGAACAGACGTGGCATGGAAACGGTTTTTCACCTGTGTGTATTAACATGTGTCTTTTCAAATTAGCGCGATGTGCAAAATGCTTTAAACATACTTCGCAGGTGAAACTAGCCTCACTAGATTGAGCCATATTAATTTAAACCATAATAATAATAAAACATTAACACGGTCACTGTTCACTTTGGTCGAACTGCTATGACAACAAACTATCGGGTAACCTGGTTTATCACATAGTTCAGAATAATTATGTAACACACACGGGGGATGGTGGGGTGGGGGGTGGGGGGGGGGGGCTGTTCTAGTTAGCCATGATCATTCACACAAACTACATTGTAATCAAGGCAAAACACGAAACTGTCCAGTCATCTGAAACACAGTAGTTGTGTCACTTTTTTTGCTGCAATGTTATCGCACATACCAAAGTATATACAAATAGTGTATTAATGTTGTCTTATATTTCACATCAGCAACAACTTTCCAAGTTGTAGTTCCAGATGACAGTCCATAGTGGTCTTCAAGAAACAGTGAGTTTTCTGTTGTATGTCCACATTTAAAACTGTATCATCTCCATATTTGCATTCCCAGGAAAAATATCTTCCAAGCAGAAACACGTACAAAGCTGAGGTCTTCACTTATTTCCTGCAAAATGAAACGGTTTATTATTTTCAGCATGTGTTATTATCTGTGAAGGAAAAAAAAAGAAAGAAATGTTTTATTTAACGACGCACTCAACACATTTTATTTACAGTCATATGGCATCAGACATATGGATAAGGACCACACAGATATAGTGAGAGGAAACCCGCTGTCGCCACTTCATGGGTTACTCTTTTTGATTAGCAGCAAGGGTTCTTTTATATGCACCATCCCACAGACAGGGTAGTACATACCACGACATTTGATATACCAGTCGTGGTGCACTGACTGGAATGAGAAATAGACCAATGAACACACCGACAGGGATCGATTCCAAAACGACCACGCATCAAGTGAGTGCTTTACCACTGGGCTATAGCCCGCCCCATATGTAATATTCGATATTAGTGAAATATTTAGTCCATTTTAGGCTACTTGTTAACATTTGGACTATCAGATGTACATTAAAAATATATGTACATATACGCTGACACACAGACACCGATATTCTAAACACGATGCAGTATTTTGTTTGTAATTTTAATCGTTACTAATAAACTAAAAGTGATTTGATAATAATTTTTATACAGTTAATACAATTTTTAAGACATATTCCTGATAAAAACGGTCCGAATCCACGGTCAGTTCTGATTGTCATTTACCAAATGTGTACATTGTTAGTCTTGTGTGGCGATAGATATTAACGTGGTTACGCCGGTCACTTAAAACAACATGTATTACTTCGACCTAGTCCGGAGGGACGAAGGCTAGTTAGTGTGGTTCGTATTATTGCCTTAATGTGCCTCGTGCACTAATTCTCGACTTACTGAAAGATGAAATCATCAACATATGGAGGAAGACGAAGCGAACTTTTACCACGAAATTAACGTCCGAAACCAGACTGGAAATGGAGTTAGGACAACCATACTATTTCACATGCGGACCCGAAAATGCATCAGAAAAATCGGTATCGGAGTTAAATTGCCTTCAATTAGTGTTAATTTCTCGCACCAGCCAGTGCACCACGACTGGTACATCAAAGGCCGTGGTATGTGCTATCTTGTCTATGAGATGGTGCATATAAAAGATTCCTTGCTGCTAACCGGAAACAGTAGTCCATGAAGTGGCGACAGCGGGTTTTCTCTCTCAATATCTGTGTGGTCCTTAACCATATGTCTGACGCGATATAGCCGTAAATAAAATGTGTTGAGTGCGTCGTTAAATAAAACATTTCCTTCCTTCCTTCAGTTAGTGTTGGGAATTGATTTGGATTTCTTCATCGATCATCGGTTTACTCCAATCGATCAGATTTCGATTATACAATCTGTTAAACAGATTACATGCATATATGAATATATATGAATGATAACAATACTATTTTGATTATAAGCGTCGTGTTCACCGGAATAGACCATACACATTGGAAATTTTACCTTTAATAACTATTTAATATTTCTTTTCTTTATGTACATATAAAAACAAACATATTTATATCAATTTCATCATTTAAACTTGAGGAAAAATTGCAGTTAACATTTTTACACACAATCGATTATGAATATGTAAAATCGATCATCAATCTTCTATTATAACTGATCTTTTAAACATTACTACTTTGGACGGTTACAAAACTGTTCATGATTATAAATATTTAATCATCTCGGAATATTTAATTATTAGAAATATCAAATTACTCTTTAAAAACCACGGTGTGTTTGTGTGAGTGGGTAGGGGGCACACACACAGACACGGACACACACATACACACACACATACATATACACGCACATACACGGACACACAGACACGCAGACACACACACACACACACACACACACACACACACACACACATATATCAAATTATTCTTTAAACAACGCGGGCGTAGGAATGTGCCAACAGTTGTGGCGATGGGCGCACACACATACACAGACAAACACGTTATTTATTTCCTGAACTGCCATATTTACATATCACACTATATACTCGTGTATATCCGTGTTATTTATTTCATGAATTGCCACATTTACGGATCACATTATATACACGTGTATATCCATGTTATTTATTTCATGAATTGCCACATTTACGGATCACATTATATACTCGTGTAGATCCATGTTATTTATTTCATGAATTGCCACATTTATAGATCACACTACATACGCGTGTATATCCATGTTATTTATTTCATGAATTGCCACATTTACAGATCACACTATATACGCATATATATCCATGTTATTTATTTCATGAATTGCCATATTTATAGATCACACTATATACGCATATATATCCATGTTATTTATTTCATGAATTGCCACATTTACGGATCACATTATATACTCGTGTAGATCCATGTTATTTATTTTCTGAATTGCCATATTTACAGATAACACTATATACGCGTGTATATCCATGTTATTTATTTCATGAATTGCCACATTTACAGATCACACTATATACGCATATATATCCATGTTATTTATTTCCTGAATTGCCATATTTATAGATCACACTATATACGCGTATATATCCATGTTATTTATTTCCTGAATTGCCATATTTATAGATCACACTATATAACCATGTGGCGTGGCTAACACTGGCTATACAGCGGATTAATAATTACATGGAAATATTACAATAATAATAATACATATGAAAACAAAGACATGTGCATATATATACAAACACATTATGTGACACCTAGAGAATAATACATGAGCGGCCATTAGATACCATCTACCTCACAATGAGTTGTTTTGAAATGTATCTAACGAGCGAGTTGTGAGATAAATGGTATCTAACGGACTCGAATGTATTATTCTATTTGTTACATATTCTCAAAAAATCTCGTATTAAGCCAATTTTAACATCTTTTTGGACTAAAACTTTTTTACAGCCGTTGCACTTGTAGCTGTCGTACGCGCTACAGACACATACATGTCAGGTTAACTATACGTCACAGTCTAATCGATTTCCATCGTGTAGTTTTTCATTGGATGGATGGCATTGGTGACCTGGTAATCACCTAGGAGGAGCTAGTCGTATGTCTTGAAATTGTTAACACACGTACATATGTAAACAACCATGTGTAACCAAAACAACACATGGTGTTCTCACCAACGGGTGTGTAAGACATTTATATATTTACGTAATAAACAGGGGCGGATCTAGGATTTTTAAAAGGGTGGGGTTCAAAAATTATAAAAAAAAGGTTACTTTTAGTTCCCGAACTGAGCAAAATATATTGGGAGGTTTGGGGGCATTCCACCCCCCACCCCCCCCTCCCCGCACCTTCCCACGACAGTGTTTAAAGTTTGATGCATAGAGGGTGTATAGTACCAAATCAAATCCCATAGACGACAATTGTAACATATGTGACTAAAACCTAAAACTCCTATCTGCAACGTATCAATCGACATAAACGCCACGGATATAAATACTACCACCCCTCACCCTTAAAGTGAATCAGAAAAAATTGGGGGTCAAGCTGCTCATTTCTGAGATAATCGGTAGCGTCTATGACTACACTAGTTCCGCACAAAATTCGACTACTTTTTGTTACAGGTACCCCATACATGTTTCAAGCACAAGGCTACTTGACACAGTGGTAGTAGATGACATTTTTTTTTTTTTTTTTTACCCAGATGAAACTATTTTTTTTTTACAACCAACACACTCACATTTATCACCAATCACAGGACTTGTGGTATTCACTTCTCTATCGACCTAGCCGGAAGTTATTTGGTATAGTACTACCTAAAGACGCATTTTCAAGGCAATATAGTGTTGTTTTGCTACTGTTCTGTTTGGAACATTTTGTGTGATAGTTGTGAATTTGACCTATGATATAAATTGATTAAATGGGAAGTTGAACGCAATAAGTCGGAAAATCACTTTAATTGGTTATGACACCGCCGCCGGGGTAGTCAGGGGTGGAATTGGTGATGGCGTGGTCATATTTGCTGTTATGAACAACAAGAAAAAACGTTTTGCAACCCTAAGTTGATTGCAGTTATAAAACATAAACAGGGGTAGAACTTTGTGTTTGAGGAAACTGTTAGACAGCGCACCAAAACAAGATTTCTTTCAACATTTCTACTCGTTTTTGTGTTCCGGTTTCTGAAATCAACAAAAATGAACGTTTCTTCACAATCGAAGACTGAAATAGGTTTAGCCAAACTTTTAGCACTTGAATGAAACGATAACGATGGCGATATACAGGCACGGATGCAGGCTTTCTAAAAGAGTGGGGTGAGGTGGGGTGGGGTGGGGTGGGGTGGGGTGGGGTGGGGTGGGGTCCAAATGTGACGACTAATCTCTCCTTTTACACAGCGCACCTCTGACAGCTGAACAAATCATGCTCGAATTTACAAGGGGGGGGGGGGGGTCCGGACCCATGGACCCCCCCCCTCCCCCTGGATCCGCTACTGATATAACAAGTTACGTTCATGTTATGTAATTAATATTACATTGTTAAAGGGACAGACCCTAGTTTTTAAACACTAAGGCATATATACTCTTCAAAAAAAGAAACGCAAAAGGGTACAAATGGGTTATAACTCCGATTTTATGTTTCCTACCGGTTCATGCTTTGTGAATATAAGGTCATTGCATGTCCCAAACACATTCCCACGGTTACATTCGATAAAACGCAGCTACTGTACAATAAAGTTCCAAAATGTGAATATTCGCAAAAACGCAGCCACGTGCAAACCATGTCACCACTGCACGTGCGTTGTCTGCACGTGCAACATGAACACCGACAGTATAAAAGTGCAGGGTGTTCGCTTGCCTGGCCTCTGTATCTGGCCGACAGTTGACAATCCAGGACCTGCCACGTCTCAGTGAACCGCAGAGAACAATGCCATCGGCCGACTAGACGCAGGCGAATCCAGAACGGCCGTTGCCAGGGCATTCCACGGTGTCCCCAAGCACCATCTCCAGACTGTGGGACCGTTACCAGCAACATGGATCACACGGCGTGACCTCCCTAGATCCGGTCGACCACGGGTCACTACCCCCGGGCAGGACCGCTACATCCGGGTACGCCACCTTCGGGAACGATTGACTACTGCCACCTCCACAGCCGCAGCAATACCAGGTTTGCGCAGGATATCCGAACCAGACCGTACGGAACCGCCTACGTGAGGTAGGAATTCGTGGCCAGACGTCCAGTTCGAGGTGTCCATCTTAACACCACAACACCGTCGACTCCGACTGCAGTGGTGCCAGATTATCGACAATGGCCTCAACTGCGGCGATGAGGGACAGGGTGTGGTTCCGTGACGAGTCCCGATGTCTGCTCCGACGTCATGGATGGAAGATGTTCGCGTTGTATGGCGTCGTGGTGAACGTTATGCCGGCAAACTGCGTGCAGGAGTGGACAGATTCGGCGGGGGTATTGTCCATGGTGTGGGCAGCCCATCTCCCACACTGGGGGACAGAACTGACCTGGTCTCCACTGTGCAGGGCACCGTGAATGCACAGGGCTACATTGACGCAGATCCTCCGGCCACACGTCGTTCCCGTTATGGCCAACGCCAACGCAGTGTCCAACATGACAACGCCAGGCCTCACACAGACGTCTCACAACGCTTTCCTACAGAACAACAACTTAATGCCTTCCTTGGCCACGATATCACCGGATTGTGAACCCAATTGAAGCATCTATGGGACGGTTGGACCGACACGACAACCCACAGCCCCAACCCTGCCCGAGCTGGCAGC
>NW_024535453.1:0-11918 GCF_016097555.1 Gigantopelta aegis
TGATGTTTTCTACCTTTTTTTGTTAGTTGACGTGTGGAATCAAGAGATGGAAGATATTTATCATCGGGCTGGTGACAGTTGAAGGTGTAGCTGTCACAAGTGAAGCATTTTAATGGTAAGTTACCTCCCTTCTTGATTTTGGATAGTTTGGTTTATAATTGTTTAGGTGAAGAATTAAATTATAATTGAAAGATATCTATCAGTGGATTGATAACAGCTGAAGACACAGCTAAAAGACATACATCTCTGTTATTAGCAAGATGACTGATGTCAAATGAAGTTGCATGCAATGAAATGTCTAAAGAATCGTTTTTTTCAACATCCTTGTTAGTTCGTTTTATAATTGTGTGTTTTACTGCAAACGTATATATATTCAACAAGGAAAGTTTAGCAAATATCTGTTATGACGTCTAAATTTGTCATGGTTGAATAAACTTAAAAGAAAACCAGGTCCTCCTGTTGTGTTGAGGCAAAGGTGGATGAACAAAAAGAAAGAAGAAAAGTTTGTTTTATTTAACAACGCCACCTATAGCACATTGATTGGGTTTTTTATCTTATCATCAGCTCTTGGATGTCAAACATATGGTCATTCTGATACTGTTTTTCAGAGGAAACCCGCTGTCGCCACATAGGCTACTGTTTTACGACAGGCAGCAAGGGATCTTTTATTTGCGCTTCCCACAGGCAGGATAGCACAAACCATGGCCTTTGTTGAACCAGTCATGGATCGCTGGTCGGTGCAAGTGGTTTACAACTACCCACTGAGCCTTGTGGGGCAGTCACTCAGGGTTTGGAGTCGGTATCTGGATTAATTTTGCTTGAAAATTGCATTGTTATTGTTTGATAGTTTGTTTTATAATTGTGTGTTTTGCTTGAACATTTCATTGTTATTGTTGACTGATGTTTTCTAACTTTTTTTGTTAGTTGACGTGTGGAATCAAGAGATGGAAGATATTTATCATCGGGGTGGTGACAGATGAAGGTGTAGCTGTCACAAGTGAAGCATTTTAATGGTAAGTTACCTCCCTTCTTGATTTTGGATAGTTTGGTTTATAATTGTTTTGGTGAAGAATTGAATTATAATTGAAAGATATCTATCAGTGGATTGATAACAGCTGAAGACAGAGCTAAAAGACATACATCTCTGTTATTAGCAAGATGACTGATGTCAAATGAAGATGCATTCAATGAAATGTCTAAGTAATCGTTTTTTTCAACATCCTTGTTAGTTCGTTTCATAAATGTGTGTTTTACTGCAAACGTATATCTACTCAACAAGGAATGTTTAGCAAATATCTGTTATGACGTCTAAATTTGCCATGGTTGAATAAACTTAAAAGAAAACCAGGTCCTCCTGTTGTGTTGAGGCAAAGGTTGATGAACAAAAAGAAAGAACAAAAGTTTGTTTTATTTAACAACGCCACCTAGAGCACATTGATTGTTTTTTTTTATCTTATCATCAGCTCTTGGACGTCAAACATATGGTCATTCTGACACTGTTTTTCAGAGGAAACCCGCTGTCGCCACATAGGCTACTGTTTTACGACAGGCAGCAAGGGATCTTTTATTTGCGCTTCCCACAGGCAGGATAGCACAAACCATGGCCTTTGTTGAACCAGTCATGGATCGCTGGTCGGTGCAAGAGGTTTACAACTACCCACTGAGCCTTGTGGGGCAGTCACTCAGGGTTTGGAGTCGGTATCTGGATTAATTTTGCTTGAAAATTTCATTGTTATTGTTGACTGATGTTTTCTACCTTTTTTTGTTAGTTGACGTGTGGAATCAAGAGATGGAAGATATTTATCATCGGGCTGGTGACAGTTGAAGGTGTAGCTGTCACAAGTGAAGCATTTTAATGGTAAGTTACCTCCCTTCTTGATTTTGGATAGTTTGGTTTATAATTGTTTTGGTGAAGAATTGAAATATAATTGAAAGATATCTATCAGTGGATTGATAACAGCTGAAGACAGAGCTAAAAGACATACATCTCTGTTATTAGCAAGATGACTCATGTCTAATGAAGATGCATTCAATGAAATGTCTAAGTAATCGTTTTTTTCAACATCCTTGTTAGTTCGTTTCATAAATGTGTGTTTTACTGCAAACGTATATCTACTCAACAAGAAATGTTTAGCAAATATCTGTTATGACGTCTAAATTTGCCATGGTTGAATAAACTTAAAAGAAAACCAGGTCCTCCTGTTGTGTTGAGGCAAAGGTTGATGAACAAAAAGAAAGAAGAAAAGTTTGTTTTATTTAACAACGCCACGTAGAGCACATTGATTGGTTTTTTTATCTTATCATCAGCTCTTGGACGTCAAACATATGGTCATTCTGACACTGTTTTTCAGAGGAAACCCGCTGTCGCCAAATAGGCTACTGTTTTACGACAGGCAGCAAGGGATCTTTTATTTGCGCTTCCCACAGGCAGGATAGCACAAACCATGGCCTTTGTTGAACCAGTCATGGATCGCTGGTCGGTGCAAGTGGTTTACAACTACCCACTGAGCCTTGTGGGGCAGTCACTCAGGGTTTGGAGTCGGTATCTGGATTAATTTTGCTTGAAAATTTCATTGTTATTGTTGACTGATGTTTTCTACCTTTTTTTTTAGTTGACGTGTGGAATCAAGAGATGGAAGATATTTATCATCGGGCTGGTGACAGTTGAAGGTGTAGCTGTCACAAGTGAAGCATTTTAATGGTAAGTTACCTCCCTTCTTGATTTTGGATAGTTTGGTTTATAATTGTTTTGGTGAAGAATTGAATTATAAGTGAAAGATATCTATCAGTGGATTGATAACAGCTGAAGACAGAGCTAAAAGACATACATCTCTGTTATTAGCAAGATGACTGATGTCAAATGAAGATGCATTCAATGAAATGTCTAAGTAATCGTTTTTTTCAACATCCTTGTTAGTTCGTTTCATAAATGTGTGTTTTACTGCAAACGTATAACTACTCAACAAGGAATGTTTAGCAAATATCTGTTATGACGTCTAAATTTGCCATGGTTGAATAAACTTAAAAGAAAACCAGGTCCTCCTGTTGTTTTGAGGCAAAGGTTGATGAAAAAAAAGAAAGAACAAAAGTTTGTTTTATTTAACAACGCTACCTAGAGCACATTGATTTTTCTTTTATCTTATCATCGGCTCTTGGACGTCAAACATATGGTCATTCTGACACTGTTTTTCAGAGGAAACTCGCTGTCGCCACATAGGCTACTATTTTACGACAGGCAGCAAGGGATCTTTTATTTGCGCTTCCCACAGGCAGGATAGCACAAACCATGGCCTTTGTTGAACCAGTCATGGATCGATGGTCGGTGCAAGTGGTTTACAACTACCCACTGAGCCTTGCGGGGCACTCACTCAGGGTTTGGAGTCGGTATCTGGATTAAAAATACCATGTCTCGACTGGCATCCGAACCCAGTACCTACCAGCCGCAAAGGTTGATGAGTTTATGTTGTTTGTAAATGGTAAACATCTCAGATGTGAATATTAATTCATAAAAATAGGTTCATTTATAAATGGTATGCCATTTCTTTTAACATTAGCTAAACTTTCGTTGTTGAGTATATTATTATTGTTGAGGAATGTTTTCTACAAAATTGTTGTCTTTTAGTTGACGTGTGGAATCAAGAGATGGAAGATACTTATCATCGGGCTGGTGACAGCTGAAGCATGGTTACGAGAGTTGGAAGATTTCATCAACATCCTTGCAACAGATGAAGCTAAGTGATATTGAATAAAGTTTGTCCTTTGACAGCCATTTTTTCCTCATGCATTCAGTTCGAATTGTTCCGCCGGAAAAGATAAATACTTGTCCCTCCCTCCCTCCGTTACTCCCTCCCTCCCTCCCTCCCTCCCTCCGTCCATCCGTCCGTCAGCCCGTCCGTCGTTTTACAGCATTCTTGATAGTTTGTTTTATAATTGTTTGTTTTGCTTGAAAATTTCATTGTTATTGTTTGATAGTTTGCTTTATAATTGTGTGTTTTGCTTGAAAATTTCTTAGTTATTGTTTGATAGTTTGTTTTATAATTGTGTGTTTTGCTTGAAAATTTCATTGTTATTGTTGACTGATGTTTTCTACCTTTTTGTTTTAGTTGACGTGTGGAATCAAGAGATGGAAGATATTTATCATCGGGCTGGTGACAGTTGAAGGTGTAGCTGTCACAAGTGAAGCAGTTTAATGGTAAGTTACCTCCCTTCTTGATTTTGGATAGTTTGGTTTATAATTGTTTTGGTGAAGAATTGAATTATAATTGAAAGATATCTATCAGTGTATTGATAACAGCTGAAGACACAGCTAAAAGACATACATCTCTGTTATTAGCAAGATGACTGATGTCAAATGAAGTTGCATGCAATGAAATGTCTAAGTAATCGTTTTTTCAACATCCTTGTTAGTTCGTTTTATAATTGAGTGTTTTACTGCAAACGTATATATATAGTCAACAAGGAATGTTTAGCAAATATCTGTTATGACGTCTAAATTTGCCATGGTTGAATAAACTTAAAAGAAAACCAGGTCCTCCTGTTGTGTTGAGGCAAAGGTTGATGAACAAAAAGAAAGAAGAAAAGTTTGTTTTATTTAACAACGCCACCTAGAGCACATTGATTGTTTTTTTTATCTTATCATCAGCTCTTGGACGTCAAACATATGGTCATTGTGACACTGTTTTTCAGAGGAAACCCGCTGTCGCCACATAGGCTACTGTTTTACGACAGGCAGCAAGGGATCTTTTATTTGCGCTTCCCCCAGGCAGGATAGCACAAACCATGGCCTTTGTTGAACCAGTCATGGATCGCTGGTCGGTGCAAGTGGTTTACAACTACCCACTGAGCCTTGTGGGGCAGTCACTCAGGGTTTGGAGTCGGTATCTGGATTAATTTTGCTTGAAAATTTCATTGTTATTGTTGACTGATGTTTTCTACCTTTTTTTTTAGTTGACGTGTGGAATCAAGAGATGGAAGATATTTATCATCGGGCTGGTGACAGTTGAAGGTGTAGCTGTCACAAGTGAAGCATTTTAATGGTAAGTTACCTCCCTTCTTGATTTTGGATAGTTTGGTTTATAATTGTTTTGGTGAAGAATTGAATTATAATTGAAAGATATCTATCAGTGTATTGATAACAGCTGAAGACACAGCTAAAAGACATACATCTCTGTTATTAGCAAGATGACTGATGTCAAATGAAGTTGCTTGCAATGAAATGTCTAAGTAATCGTTTTTTTCAACATCCTTGTTAGTTCGTTTTATAATTGTGTGTTTTACTGCAAACGTATATATATTCAACAAGGAAAGTTTAGCAAATATCTGTTATGACGTCTAAATTTGCCATGGTTGAATAAACTTAAAAGAAAACCAGGTCCTCCTGTTGTGTTGAGGCAAAGGTTGATGAACAAAAAGAAAGAAGAAAAGTTTGTTTTATTTAACAACGCCACGTAGAGCACATTGATTGGTTTTTTTATCTTATCATCAGCTCTTGGACGTCAAACATATGGTCATTCTGACACTGTTTTTCAGAGGAAACCCGCTGTCGCCAAATAGGCTACTGTTTTACGACAGGCAGCAAGGGATCTTTTATTTGCGCTTCCCACAGGCAGGATAGCACAAACCATGGCCTTTGTTGAACCAGTCATGGATCGCTGGTCGGTGCAAGTGGTTTACAACTACCCACTGAGCCTTGTGGGGCAGTCACTCAGGGTTTGGAGTCGGTATCTGGATTAATTTTGCTTGAAAATTTCATTGTTATTGTTGACTGATGTTTTCTACCTTTTTTTTTTAGTTGACGTGTGGAATCAAGAGATGGAAGATATTTATCATCGGGCTGGTGACAGTTGAAGGTGTAGCTGTCACAAGTGAAGCATTTTAATGGTAAGTTACCTCCCTTCTTGATTTTGGATAGTTTGGTTTATAATTGTTTTGGTGAAGAATTGAATTATAATTGAAAGATATCTATCAGTGGATTGATAACAGCTGAAGACAGAGCTAAAAGACATACATCTCTGTTATTAGCAAGATGACTGATGTCAAATGAAGATGCATGCAATGAAATGTCTAAGTAATTGTTTTTTTCAACATCCTTGTTAGTTCGTTTCATAAATGTGTGTTTTACTGCAAACGTATATATACTCAACAAGGAATGTTTAGCAAATATCTGTTATGACGTCTAAATTTGCCATGGTTGAATAAACTTAAAAGAAAACCAGGTCCTCCTGTTGTGTTGAGGCAAAGGTTGATGAAAAAAAAGAAAGAAGAAAAGTTTGTTTTATTTAACAACGCCACCTAGAGCACATTGATTGTTTTTTTTATCTTATCATCAGCTCTTGGACGTCAAACATATGGTCATTCTGACACTGTTTTTCAGAGGAAACCCGCTGTCGCCACATAGGCTACTGTTTTACGACAGGCAGCAAGGGATCTTTTATTTGCGCTTCCCACAGGCAGGATAGCACAAACCATGGCCTTTGTTGAACCAGTCATGGATCGATGGTCGGTGCAAGTGGTTTACAACTACCCACTGAGCCTTGTGGGGCACTCACTCAGGGTTTGGAGTCGGTATCTGGATTAAAAATCCCATGCCTCGACTGGCATCCGAACCCAGTACCTACCAGCCGCAAAGGTTGATGAGTTTATGTTGTTTGTAAATGGTAAACATCTCAGATGTGAATATTAATTCATAAAAATAGGTTCATTTATAAATGGTATGCCATTTCTTTTAACATTAGCTAAACTTTCGTTGTTGAGTATATTATTATTGTTGAGGAATGTTTTCTACAAAATTGTTGTCTTTTAGTTGACGTGTGGAATCAAGAGATGGAAGATACTTATCATCGGGCTGGTGACAGCTGAAGCATGGTTACGAGAGTTGGAAGATTTCATCAACATCCTTGCAACAGATGAAGCTAAGTGATATTGAATAAAGTTTGTCCTTTGACAGCCATTTTTTCCTCATGCATTCAGTTCGAATTGTTCCGCCGGAAAAGATAAATACTTGTCCCTCCCTCCCTCCGTTACTCCCTCCCTCCCTCCCTCCCTCCGTCCATCCGTCCGTCAGCCCGTCCGTCGTTTTACAGCATTCTTGATAGTTTGTTTTATAATTGTGTGTTTTGCTTGAAAATTTCATTGTTATTGTTTGATAGTTTGCTTTATAATTGTGTGTTTTGCTTGAAAATTTCTTAGTTATTGTTTGATAGTTTGTTTTATAATTGTGTGTTTTGCTTGAAAATTTCATTGTTATTGTTGACTGATGTTTTCTACCTTTTTGTTTTAGTTGACGTGTGGAATCAAGAGATGGAAGATATTTATCATCGGGCTGGTGACAGTTGAAGGTGTAGCTGTCACAAGTGAAGCAGTTTAATGGTAAGTTACCTCCCTTCTTGATTTTGGATAGTTTGGTTTATAATTGTTTTGGTGAAGAATTGAATTATAATTGAAAGACATCTATCAGTGGATTGATAACAGCTGAAGACACAGCTAACAGACATACATCTCTGTTATTAGCAAGATGACTGATGTCAAATGAAGTTGCATGCAATGAAATGTCTAAGTAATCGTTTTTTTCAACATCCTTGTTAGTTCGTTTTATAATTGTGTGTTTTACTGCAAACGTATATATACTCAACAAGGAATGTTTAGCAAATATCTGTTATGACGTCTAAATTTGCCATGGTTGAATAAACTTAAAAGAAAACCAGGTCCTCCTGTTGTGTTGAGGCAAAGGTTGATGAACAAAAAGAAAGAAGAAAAGTTTGTTTTATTTAACAACGCCACCTAGAGCACATTGATTGTTTTTTTTATCCTATCATCAGCTCTTGGACGTCAAACATATGGTCATTCTGACACTGTTTTTCAGAGGAAACCCGCTGTCGCCACATAGGCTACTGTTTTACGACAGGCAGCAAGGGATCTTTTATTTGCGCTTCCCACAGGCAGGATAGCACAAACCATGGCCTTTGTTGAACCAGTCATGGATCGCTGGTCGGTGCAAGAGGTTTACAACTACCCACTGAGCCTTGTGGGGCAGTCACTCAGGGTTTGGAGTCGGTATCTGGATTAATTTTGCTTGAAAATTTCATTGTTATTGTTGACTGATGTTTTCTACCTTTTTTTTTAGTTGACGTGTGGAATCAAGAGATGGAAGATATTTATCATCGGGCTGGTGACAGTTGAAGGTGTAGCTGTCACAAGTGAAGCATTTTAATGGTAAGTTACCTCCCTTCTTGATTTTGGATAGTTTGGTTTATAATTGTTTTGGTGAAGAATTGAATTATAATTGAAAGATATCTATCAGTGTATTGATAACAGCTGAAGACACAGCTAAAAGACATACATCTCTGTTATTAGCAAGATGACTGATGTCAAATGAAGTTGCTTGCAATGAAATGTCTAAGTAATCGTTTTTTTCAACATCCTTGTTAGTTCGTTTTATAATTGTGTGTTTTACTGCAAACGTATATATATTCAACAAGGAAAGTTTAGCAAATATCTGTTATGACGTCTAAATTTGCCATGGTTGAATAAACTTAAAAGAAAACCAGGTCCTCCTGTTGTGTTGAGGCAAAGGTTGATGAACAAAAAGAAAGAAGAAAAGTTTGTTTTATTTAACAACGCCACGTAGAGCACATTGATTGGTTTTTTTATCTTATCATCAGCTCTTGGACGTCAAACATATGGTCATTCTGACACTGTTTTTCAGAGGAAACCCGCTGTCGCCAAATAGGCTACTGTTTTACGACAGGCAGCAAGGGATCTTTTATTTGCGCTTCCCACAGGCAGGATAGCACAAACCATGGCCTTTGTTGAACCAGTCATGGATCGCTGGTCGGTGCAAGTGGTTTACAACTACCCACTGAGCCTTGTGGGGCAGTCACTCAGGGTTTGGAGTCGGTATCTGGATTAATTTTGCTTGAAAATTTCATTGTTATTGTTGACTGATGTTTTCTACCTTTTTTTTTAGTTGACGTGTGGAATCAAGAGATGGAAGATATTTATCATCGGGCTGGTGACAGTTGAAGGTGTAGCTGTCACAAGTGAAGCATTTTAATGGTAAGTTACCTCCCTTCTTGATTTTGGATAGTTTGGTTTATAATTGTTTTGGTGAAGAATTGAATTATAAGTGAAAGATATCTATCAGTGGATTGATAACAGCTGAAGACAGAGCTAAAAGACATACATCTCTGTTATTAGCAAGATGACTGATGTCAAATGAAGATGCATTCAATGAAATGTCTAAGTAATCGTTTTTTTCAACATCCTTGTTAGTTCGTTTCATAAATGTGTGTTTTACTGCAAACGTATAACTACTCAACAAGGAATGTTTAGCAAATATCTGTTATGACGTCTAAATTTGCCATGGTTGAATAAACTTAAAAGAAAACCAGGTCCTCCTGTTGTTTTGAGGCAAAGGTTGATGAAAAAAAAGAAAGAACAAAAGTTTGTTTTATTTAACAACGCTACCTAGAGCACATTGATTTTTCTTTTATCTTATCATCGGCTCTTGGACGTCAAACATATGGTCATTCTGACACTGTTTTTCAGAGGAAACTCGCTGTCGCCACATAGGCTACTATTTTACGACAGGCAGCAAGGGATCTTTTATTTGCGCTTCCCACAGGCAGGATAGCACAAACCATGGCCTTTGTTGAACCAGTCATGGATCGATGGTCGGTGCAAGTGGTTTACAACTACCCACTGAGCCTTGCGGGGCACTCACTCAGGGTTTGGAGTCGGTATCTGGATTAAAAATCCCATGCCTCGACTGGCATCCGAACCCAGTACCTACCAGCCGCAAAGGTTGATGAGTTTATGTTGTTTGTAAATGGTAAACATCTCAGATGTGAATATTAATTCATAAAAATAGGTTCATTTATAAATGGTATGCCATTTCTTTTAACATTAGCTAAACTTTCGTTGTTGAGTATATATTATTATTGTTGAGGAATGTTTTCTACAAAATTGTTGTCTTTTAGTTGACGTGTGGAATCAAGAGATGGAAGATACTTATCATCGGGCTGGTGACAGCTGAAGCATGGTTACGAGAGTTGGAAGATTTCATCAACATCCTTGCAACAGATGAAGCTAAGTGATATTGAATAAAGTTTGTCCTTTGACAGCCATTTTTTCCTCATGCATTCAGTTCGAATTGTTCCGCCGGAAAAGATAAATACTTGTCCCTCCCTCCCTCCGTTACTCCCTCCCTCCCTCCCTCCCTCCCTCCGTCCATCCGTCCGTCAGCCCGTCCGTCGTTTTACAGCATTCTTGATAGTTTGTTTTATAATTGTGTGTTTTGCTTGAAAATTTCATTGTTATTGTTTGATAGTTTGCTTTATAATTGTGTGTTTTGCTTGAAAATTTCTTAGTTATTGTTTGATAGTTTGTTTTATAATTGTGTGTTTTGCTTGAAAATTTCATTGTTATTGTTGACTGATGTTTTCTACCTTTTTGTTTTAGTTGACGTGTGGAATCAAGAGATGGAAGATATTTATCATCGGGCTGGTGACAGTTGAAGGTGTAGCTGTCACAAGTGAAGCATTTTAATGGTAATTTACCTCCTTTCTTGATTTTGGATAGTTTGGTTTATAATTGTTTTGGTGAAGAATTGAATTATAATTGAAAGATATCTATCAGTGGATTGATAACAGCTGAAGACACAGCTAAAAGACATACATCTCTGTTATTAGCAAGATGACTGATGTCAAATGAAGTTGCATGCAATGAAATGTCTAAGTAATCGTTTTTTCAACATCCTTGTTAGTTCGTTTTATAATTGTGTGTTTTACTGCAAACGTATATATACTCAACAAGGAATGTTTAGCAAATATCTGTTATGACGTCTAAATTTGCCATGGTTGAATAAACTTAAAAGAAAACCAGGTCCTCCTGTTGTGTTGAGGCAAAGGTTGATGAACAAAAAGAAAGAAGAAAAGTTTGTTTTATTTAACAACGCCACCTAGAGCACATTGATTGTTTTTTTTTATCTTATCATCGGCTCTTGGACGTCAAACATATGGTCATTCTGACACTGTTTTTCAGAGGAAACCCGCTGTCGCCACATAGGCTACTGTTTTACGACAGGCAGCAAGGGATCTTTTATTTGCGCTTCCCACAGGCAGGATAGCACAAACCATGGCCTTTGTTGAACCAGTCATGGATCGATGGTCGGTGCAAGTGGTTTACAACTACCCACTGAGCCTTGCGGGGCACTCACTCAGGGTTTGGAGTCGGTATCTGGATTAAAAATCCCATGCCTCGACTGGCATCCGAACCCAGTACCTACCAGCCGCAAAGGTTGATGAGTTTATGTTGTTTGTAAATGGTAAACATCTCAGATGTGAATATTAATTCATAAAAATAGGTTCATTTATAAATGGTATGCCATTTCTTTTAACATTAGCTAAACTTTCGTTGTTGAGTATATTATTATTGTTGAGGAATGTTTTCTACAAAATTGTTGTCTTTTAGTTGACGTGTGGAATCAAGAGATGGAAGATACTTATCATCGGGCTGGTGACAGCTGAAGCATGGTTACGAGAGTTGGAAGATTTCATCAACATCCTTGCAACAGATGAAGCTAAGTGATATTGAATAAAGTTTGTCCTTTGACAGCCATTTTTTCCTCATGCATTCAATTCGAATTGTTCCGCCGGAAAAGATAAATACTTGTCCCTCCCGCCCTCCGTTACTCCCTCCCTCCCTCTCTCCATCCGTCCATCCGTCCGTCCGTCAGCCCGTCCGTCGTTTTACAGCATTCTTGATAGTTTGTTTTATAATTGTGTGTTTTGCTTGAAAATTTCATTGTTATTGTTTGATAGTTTGCTTTATAATTGTGTGTTTTGCTTGAAAATTTCTTAGTTATTGTTTGATAGTTTGTTTTATAATTTTTCTACCTTTTTGTTTTAGTTGACGTGTGG
>NW_024535454.1:0-12100 GCF_016097555.1 Gigantopelta aegis
TCATATTTTAGACACATTTGTAGTTTTAGGGGAAAGATTTTTTTACTTTGAAGAATTTATTTACCAAAGCCATAATTAAAATTTTTGTCACTATTGTGCCTTCTGTTCTCATTTATACATAACAATAAGCTTGTTAAACATATCTTTAGGTCTCCAGATCAAATCTTTTTTTAAAATAATCACTTAGTTTGCTCCCATGAAGTGTATTTTGAGTGTATACTAGATTTGGAACCAATTTTTCCAGATTTGATTATCTACCTTGGTGTAATTTGATGATTTATTTTATTGTTAATGCTGTATTATCCAATGTTAATAGCTAAATGATATGCTGGATTACAGATTGTAGGAATACATCCAATATACATATTGTATTGATCTGGATTAGAAAATAATGCAATAAAATAGATGTTCGGGTAATTATGTCACTTAAAAACAGGTTTTTTTAGTAATGAATCAAAAATAAATATGCGAAAGCTGCATGATAATTCCAGATATCACACATTTTTAAAACCTCCAACTACAGTAGGGTATACATAAAATATAGTCAGGAATATTGGTGGCTGCCAATGGTTTTGATGGTCCAATTTGAAAATCTGCATAGCTGATGGATTTGAAATTCCCGCACATGGTAACTTGAAGATGCCCACACTCAGCATACAGGATTTTCTTCCAACAGTGATGTGCAGGACATTAAGTCATTACTTCATACAGATGCAGTCATGTTGGTTTTCCCTTCCTCAGACATTGTATTTTTTTAATACTGATATTTCTTTGATGTGCCTATTGAGGTCTTCATAATCTAGGGGTCAGTCAAGTACATGTGTTTCAATGGAATAAGTTTAAGGAGTTGAGGTACTCTGAATAGCCATGCTGTCTCTACATATATAGCTGAGCACACACACACATCTGACAATAAATATCTTCAGGAGTATTATTTTTAAAAAAATTATTTGTTCAAATATGACATATTGCATTTGTACAAAACTGTACAAAATACATGTGTTTTGTGAGGTGTACATTAAATTAGGTTGCACTGTAGAAACAACAGTTTCAGTGAGGTTGTCAGTTTATGTCAGAAGACACCAGATCCTGGTTGTCATAAAAACATATGATTCACCACCTTTTGAAACATGTATGTTATCAGTATAGGTTGCACTATACCAATTAATTTCCGTCTGGGTCGAAGTTCGAGGTGTACCGAACTTTTGATAGAGAAGTTAACACCACAAGTCCTGTGATTGGTTATAAATGTGAGTGTGTTGGTTGTAAAAAAAATTAGTTTCATCTGGGCTAAAAATGTATGCAATTTTATTTGATGTAGTACCACCGTGTCAAGTAGCCTTGTGCTTGGAACATGTATGGTGTACCTGTAAAAAAAAGTACTAAAATTTTGTGCGAAACTAGGGGTGTTGCAGAAACATCTGGTTATACCGAAAATGAGCCATGAAAGGTACCATTTTCTGCAGTTAATACTTTGAGGTAGGGGTTGTAGTACTGATATTTATGGGTCACAGTTTGGTTGATATATTGCATATAGTGTTTTTAAACACAAACGTTAACATGGTCGCCTATGGGATTTGAATTGGTATAGTCCAACCTATAGCACATATTCAGTGCATAATAAAAAAGATTATGATTTTTGTGATTTAATTAAATTAAACTACACTATTTGATTAATTAGCCGTCACTCGGCCATGCAAGTTCACAATGACCTTGACCTTGACAATAATTACTGTACATAGCTCTGAATGGAGTTTGAACAAAAATTAGCACTGAGGAAAAGTTGGTTTTGGCCTATAATTCATACTATACAGATTTGAATGTTCTTATTTACATGGTGTTTGACTTGCCATATACAACTGCTCTTAAATATGTTAATATATCTAGGCAGTCTGAACTTAGATTTTAATAGCAATTTATTTTTATATTAAAAATAACATGTGCCAATATTGGGATAATGTCTTTAACTTCTATAAACATAGTTAATGTTTCATGTGTGTACTTCTGATAGCTTAACTTTTTAAAGACCTTGATTTTTATTGTCCTTTTGGCATATTTATAGGGTGCTAAGTCATATTTTAGACACATTTGTAGTTTTAGGGGAAAGATTTTTTTACTTTGAAGAATTTATTTACCAAAGCCATAATTAAAATTTTTGTCACTATTGTGCCTTCTGTTCTCATTTATACATAACAATAAGCTTGTTAAACATATCTTTAGGTCTCCAGATCAAATCTTTTTTTAAAATAATCACTTAGTTTGCTCCCATGAAGTGTATTTTGAGTGTATACTAGATTTGGAACCAATTTTTCCAGATTTGATTATCTACCTTGGTGTAATTTGATGATTTATTTTATTGTTAATGCTGTATTATCCAATGTTAATAGCTAAATGATATGCTGGATTACAGATTGTAGGAATACATCCAATATACATATTGTATTGATCTGGATTAGAAAATAATGCAATAAAATAGATGTTCGGGTAATTATGTCACTTAAAAACAGGTTTTTTTAGTAATGAATCAAAAATAAATATGCGAAAGCTGCATGATAATTCCAGATATCACACATTTTTAAAACCTCCAACTACAGTAGGGTATACATAAAATATAGTCAGGAATATTGGTGGCTGCCAATGGTTTTGATGGTCCAATTTGAAAATCTGCATAGCTGATGGATTTGAAATTCCCGCACATGGTAACTTGAAGATGCCCACACTCAGCATACAGGATTTTCTTCCAACAGTGATGTGCAGGACATTAAGTCATTACTTCATACAGATGCAGTCATGTTGGTTTTCCCTTCCTCAGACATTGTATTTTTTTAATACTGATATTTCTTTGATGTGCCTATTGAGGTCTTCATAATCTAGGGGTCAGTCAAGTACATGTGTTTCAATGGAATAAGTTTAAGGAGTTGAGGTACTCTGAATAGCCATGCTGTCTCTACATATATAGCTGAGCACACACACACATCTGACAATAAATATCTTCAGGAGTATTATTTTTAAAAAAATTATTTGTTCAAATATGACATATTGCATTTGTACAAAACTGTACAAAATACATGTGTTTTGTGAGGTGTACATTAAATTAGGTTGCACTGTAGAAACAACAGTTTCAGTGAGGTTGTCAGTTTATGTCAGAAGACACCAGATCCTGGTTGTCATAAAAACATATGATTCACCACCTTTTGAAACATGTATGTTATCAGTATAGGTTGCACTATACCAATTAATTTCCGTCTGGGTCGAAGTTCGAGGTGTACCGAACTTTTGATAGAGAAGTTAACACCACAAGTCCTGTGATTGGTTATAAATGTGAGTGTGTTGGTTGTAAAAAAAATTAGTTTCATCTGGGCTAAAAATGTATGCAATTTTATTTGATGTAGTACCACCGTGTCAAGTAGCCTTGTGCTTGGAACATGTATGGTGTACCTGTAAAAAAAAGTACTAAAATTTTGTGCGAAACTAGGGGTGTTGCAGAAACATCTGGTTATACCGAAAATGAGCCATGAAAGGTACCATTTTCTGCAGTTAATACTTTGAGGTAGGGGTTGTAGTACTGATATTTATGGGTCACAGTTTGGTTGATATATTGCATATAGTGTTTTTAAACACAAACGTTAACATGGTCGCCTATGGGATTTGAATTGGTATAGTCCAACCTATAGCACATATTCAGTGCATAATAAAAAAGATTATGATTTTTGTGATTTAATTAAATTAAACTACACTATTTGATTAATTAGCCGTCACTCGGCCATGCAAGTTCACAATGACCTTGACCTTGACAATAATTACTGTACATAGCTCTGAATGGAGTTTGAACAAAAATTAGCACTGAGGAAAAGTTGGTTTTGGCCTATAATTCATACTATACAGATTTGAATGTTCTTATTTACATGGTGTTTGACTTGCCATATACAACTGCTCTTAAATATGTTAATATATCTAGGCAGTCTGAACTTAGATTTTAATAGCAATTTATTTTTATATTAAAAATAACATGTGCCAATATTGGGATAATGTCTTTAACTTCTATAAACATAGTTAATGTTTCATGTGTGTACTTCTGATAGCTTAACTTTTTAAAGACCTTGATTTTTATTGTCCTTTTGGCATATTTATAGGGTGCTAAGTCATATTTTAGACACATTTGTAGTTTTAGGGGAAAGATTTTTTTACTTTGAAGAATTTATTTACCAAAGCCATAATTAAAATTTTTGTCACTATTGTGCCTTCTGTTCTCATTTATACATAACAATAAGCTTGTTAAACATATCTTTAGGTCTCCAGATCAAATCTTTTTTTAAAATAATCACTTAGTTTGCTCCCATGAAGTGTATTTTGAGTGTATACTAGATTTGGAACCAATTTTTCCAGATTTGATTATCTACCTTGGTGTAATTTGATGATTTATTTTATTGTTAATGCTGTATTATCCAATGTTAATAGCTAAATGATATGCTGGATTACAGATTGTAGGAATACATCCAATATACATATTGTATTGATCTGGATTAGAAAATAATGCAATAAAATAGATGTTCGGGTAATTATGTCACTTAAAAACAGGTTTTTTTAGTAATGAATCAAAAATAAATATGCGAAAGCTGCATGATAATTCCAGATATCACACATTTTTAAAACCTCCAACTACAGTAGGGTATACATAAAATATAGTCAGGAATATTGGTGGCTGCCAATGGTTTTGATGGTCCAATTTGAAAATCTGCATAGCTGATGGATTTGAAATTCCCGCACATGGTAACTTGAAGATGCCCACACTCAGCATACAGGATTTTCTTCCAACAGTGATGTGCAGGACATTAAGTCATTACTTCATACAGATGCAGTCATGTTGGTTTTCCCTTCCTCAGACATTGTATTTTTTTAATACTGATATTTCTTTGATGTGCCTATTGAGGTCTTCATAATCTAGGGGTCAGTCAAGTACATGTGTTTCAATGGAATAAGTTTAAGGAGTTGAGGTACTCTGAATAGCCATGCTGTCTCTACATATATAGCTGAGCACACACACACATCTGACAATAAATATCTTCAGGAGTATTATTTTTAAAAAAATTATTTGTTCAAATATGACATATTGCATTTGTACAAAACTGTACAAAATACATGTGTTTTGTGAGGTGTACATTAAATTAGGTTGCACTGTAGAAACAACAGTTTCAGTGAGGTTGTCAGTTTATGTCAGAAGACACCAGATCCTGGTTGTCATAAAAACATATGATTCACCACCTTTTGAAACATGTATGTTATCAGTATAGGTTGCACTATACCAATTAATTTCCGTCTGGGTCGAAGTTCGAGGTGTACCGAACTTTTGATAGAGAAGTTAACACCACAAGTCCTGTGATTGGTTATAAATGTGAGTGTGTTGGTTGTAAAAAAAATTAGTTTCATCTGGGCTAAAAATGTATGCAATTTTATTTGATGTAGTACCACCGTGTCAAGTAGCCTTGTGCTTGGAACATGTATGGTGTACCTGTAAAAAAAAGTACTAAAATTTTGTGCGAAACTAGGGGTGTTGCAGAAACATCTGGTTATACCGAAAATGAGCCATGAAAGGTACCATTTTCTGCAGTTAATACTTTGAGGTAGGGGTTGTAGTACTGATATTTATGGGTCACAGTTTGGTTGATATATTGCATATAGTGTTTTTAAACACAAACGTTAACATGGTCGCCTATGGGATTTGAATTGGTATAGTCCAACCTATAGCACATATTCAGTGCATAATAAAAAAGATTATGATTTTTGTGATTTAATTAAATTAAACTACACTATTTGATTAATTAGCCGTCACTCGGCCATGCAAGTTCACAATGACCTTGACCTTGACAATAATTACTGTACATAGCTCTGAATGGAGTTTGAACAAAAATTAGCACTGAGGAAAAGTTGGTTTTGGCCTATAATTCATACTATACAGATTTGAATGTTCTTATTTACATGGTGTTTGACTTGCCATATACAACTGCTCTTAAATATGTTAATATATCTAGGCAGTCTGAACTTAGATTTTAATAGCAATTTATTTTTATATTAAAAATAACATGTGCCAATATTGGGATAATGTCTTTAACTTCTATAAACATAGTTAATGTTTCATGTGTGTACTTCTGATAGCTTAACTTTTTAAAGACCTTGATTTTTATTGTCCTTTTGGCATATTTATAGGGTGCTAAGTCATATTTTAGACACATTTGTAGTTTTAGGGGAAAGATTTTTTTACTTTGAAGAATTTATTTACCAAAGCCATAATTAAAATTTTTGTCACTATTGTGCCTTCTGTTCTCATTTATACATAACAATAAGCTTGTTAAACATATCTTTAGGTCTCCAGATCAAATCTTTTTTTAAAATAATCACTTAGTTTGCTCCCATGAAGTGTATTTTGAGTGTATACTAGATTTGGAACCAATTTTTCCAGATTTGATTATCTACCTTGGTGTAATTTGATGATTTATTTTATTGTTAATGCTGTATTATCCAATGTTAATAGCTAAATGATATGCTGGATTACAGATTGTAGGAATACATCCAATATACATATTGTATTGATCTGGATTAGAAAATAATGCAATAAAATAGATGTTCGGGTAATTATGTCACTTAAAAACAGGTTTTTTTAGTAATGAATCAAAAATAAATATGCGAAAGCTGCATGATAATTCCAGATATCACACATTTTTAAAACCTCCAACTACAGTAGGGTATACATAAAATATAGTCAGGAATATTGGTGGCTGCCAATGGTTTTGATGGTCCAATTTGAAAATCTGCATAGCTGATGGATTTGAAATTCCCGCACATGGTAACTTGAAGATGCCCACACTCAGCATACAGGATTTTCTTCCAACAGTGATGTGCAGGGCATTAAGTCATTACTTCATACAGATGCAGTCATGTTGGTTTTCCCTTCCTCAGACATTGTATTTTTTTAATACTGATATTTCTTTGATGTGCCTATTGAGGTCTTCATAATCTAGGGGTCAGTCAAGTACATGTGTTTCAATGGAATAAGTTTAAGGAGTTGAGGTACTCTGAATAGCCATGCTGTCTCTACATATATAGCTGAGCACACACACACATCTGACAATAAATATCTTCAGGAGTATTATTTTTAAAAAAATTATTTGTTCAAATATGACATATTGCATTTGTACAAAACTGTACAAAATACATGTGTTTTGTGAGGTGTACATTAAATTAGGTTGCACTGTAGAAACAACAGTTTCAGTGAGGTTGTCAGTTTATGTCAGAAGACACCAGATCCTGGTTGTCATAAAAACATATGATTCACCACCTTTTGAAACATGTATGTTATCAGTATAGGTTGCACTATACCAATTAATTTCCGTCTGGGTCGAAGTTCGAGGTGTACCGAACTTTTGATAGAGAAGTTAACACCACAAGTCCTGTGATTGGTTATAAATGTGAGTGTGTTGGTTGTAAAAAAAATTAGTTTCATCTGGGCTAAAAATGTATGCAATTTTATTTGATGTAGTACCACCGTGTCAAGTAGCCTTGTGCTTGGAACATGTATGGTGTACCTGTAAAAAAAAGTACTAAAATTTTGTGCGAAACTAGGGGTGTTGCAGAAACATCTGGTTATACCGAAAATGAGCCATGAAAGGTACCATTTTCTGCAGTTAATACTTTGAGGTAGGGGTTGTAGTACTGATATTTATGGGTCACAGTTTGGTTGATATATTGCATATAGTGTTTTTAAACACAAACGTTAACATGGTCGCCTATGGGATTTGAATTGGTATAGTCCAACCTATAGCACATATTCAGTGCATAATAAAAAAGATTATGATTTTTGTGATTTAATTAAATTAAACTACACTATTTGATTAATTAGCCGTCACTCGGCCATGCAAGTTCACAATGACCTTGACCTTGACAATAATTACTGTACATAGCTCTGAATGGAGTTTGAACAAAAATTAGCACTGAGGAAAAGTTGGTTTTGGCCTATAATTCATACTATACAGATTTGAATGTTCTTATTTACATGGTGTTTGACTTGCCATATACAACTGCTCTTAAATATGTTAATATATCTAGGCAGTCTGAACTTAGATTTTAATAGCAATTTATTTTTATATTAAAAATAACATGTGCCAATATTGGGATAATGTCTTTAACTTCTATAAACATAGTTAATGTTTCATGTGTGTACTTCTGATAGCTTAACTTTTTAAAGACCTTGATTTTTATTGTCCTTTTGGCATATTTATAGGGTGCTAAGTCATATTTTAGACACATTTGTAGTTTTAGGGGAAAGATTTTTTTACTTTGAAGAATTTATTTACCAAAGCCATAATTAAAATTTTTGTCACTATTGTGCCTTCTGTTCTCATTTATACATAACAATAAGCTTGTTAAACATATCTTTAGGTCTCCAGATCAAATCTTTTTTTAAAATAATCACTTAGTTTGCTCCCATGAAGTGTATTTTGAGTGTATACTAGATTTGGAACCAATTTTTCCAGATTTGATTATCTACCTTGGTGTAATTTGATGATTTATTTTATTGTTAATGCTGTATTATCCAATGTTAATAGCTAAATGATATGCTGGATTACAGATTGTAGGAATACATCCAATATACATATTGTATTGATCTGGATTAGAAAATAATGCAATAAAATAGATGTTCGGGTAATTATGTCACTTAAAAACAGGTTTTTTTAGTAATGAATCAAAAATAAATATGCGAAAGCTGCATGATAATTCCAGATATCACACATTTTTAAAACCTCCAACTACAGTAGGGTATACATAAAATATAGTCAGGAATATTGGTGGCTGCCAATGGTTTTGATGGTCCAATTTGAAAATCTGCATAGCTGATGGATTTGAAATTCCCGCACATGGTAACTTGAAGATGCCCACACTCAGCATACAGGATTTTCTTCCAACAGTGATGTGCAGGACATTAAGTCATTACTTCATACAGATGCAGTCATGTTGGTTTTCCCTTCCTCAGACATTGTATTTTTTTAATACTGATATTTCTTTGATGTGCCTATTGAGGTCTTCATAATCTAGGGGTCAGTCAAGTACATGTGTTTCAATGGAATAAGTTTAAGGAGTTGAGGTACTCTGAATAGCCATGCTGTCTCTACATATATAGCTGAGCACACACACACATCTGACAATAAATATCTTCAGGAGTATTATTTTTAAAAAAATTATTTGTTCAAATATGACATATTGCATTTGTACAAAACTGTACAAAATACATGTGTTTTGTGAGGTGTACATTAAATTAGGTTGCACTGTAGAAACAACAGTTTCAGTGAGGTTGTCAGTTTATGTCAGAAGACACCAGATCCTGGTTGTCATAAAAACATATGATTCACCACCTTTTGAAACATGTATGTTATCAGTATAGGTTGCACTATACCAATTAATTTCCGTCTGGGTCGAAGTTCGAGGTGTACCGAACTTTTGATAGAGAAGTTAACACCACAAGTCCTGTGATTGGTTATAAATGTGAGTGTGTTGGTTGTAAAAAAAATTAGTTTCATCTGGGCTAAAAATGTATGCAATTTTATTTGATGTAGTACCACCGTGTCAAGTAGCCTTGTGCTTGGAACATGTATGGTGTACCTGTAAAAAAAAGTACTAAAATTTTGTGCGAAACTAGGGGTGTTGCAGAAACATCTGGTTATACCGAAAATGAGCCATGAAAGGTACCATTTTCTGCAGTTAATACTTTGAGGTAGGGGTTGTAGTACTGATATTTATGGGTCACAGTTTGGTTGATATATTGCATATAGTGTTTTTAAACACAAACGTTAACATGGTCGCCTATGGGATTTGAATTGGTATAGTCCAACCTATAGCACATATTCAGTGCATAATAAAAAAGATTATGATTTTTGTGATTTAATTAAATTAAACTACACTATTTGATTAATTAGCCGTCACTCGGCCATGCAAGTTCACAATGACCTTGACCTTGACAATAATTACTGTACATAGCTCTGAATGGAGTTTGAACAAAAATTAGCACTGAGGAAAAGTTGGTTTTGGCCTATAATTCATACTATACAGATTTGAATGTTCTTATTTACATGGTGTTTGACTTGCCATATACAACTGCTCTTAAATATGTTAATATATCTAGGCAGTCTGAACTTAGATTTTAATAGCAATTTATTTTTATATTAAAAATAACATGTGCCAATATTGGGATAATGTCTTTAACTTCTATAAACATAGTTAATGTTTCATGTGTGTACTTCTGATAGCTTAACTTTTTAAAGACCTTGATTTTTATTGTCCTTTTGGCATATTTATAGGGTGCTAAGTCATATTTTAGACACATTTGTAGTTTTAGGGGAAAGATTTTTTTACTTTGAAGAATTTATTTACCAAAGCCATAATTAAAATTTTTGTCACTATTGTGCCTTCTGTTCTCATTTATACATAACAATAAGCTTGTTAAACATATCTTTAGGTCTCCAGATCAAATCTTTTTTTAAAATAATCACTTAGTTTGCTCCCATGAAGTGTATTTTGAGTGTATACTAGATTTGGAACCAATTTTTCCAGATTTGATTATCTACCTTGGTGTAATTTGATGATTTATTTTATTGTTAATGCTGTATTATCCAATGTTAATAGCTAAATGATATGCTGGATTACAGATTGTAGGAATACATCCAATATACATATTGTATTGATCTGGATTAGAAAATAATGCAATAAAATAGATGTTCGGGTAATTATGTCACTTAAAAACAGGTTTTTTTAGTAATGAATCAAAAATAAATATGCGAAAGCTGCATGATAATTCCAGATATCACACATTTTTAAAACCTCCAACTACAGTAGGGTATACATAAAATATAGTCAGGAATATTGGTGGCTGCCAATGGTTTTGATGGTCCAATTTGAAAATCTGCATAGCTGATGGATTTGAAATTCCCGCACATGGTAACTTGAAGATGCCCACACTCAGCATACAGGATTTTCTTCCAACAGTGATGTGCAGGACATTAAGTCATTACTTCATACAGATGCAGTCATGTTGGTTTTCCCTTCCTCAGACATTGTATTTTTTTAATACTGATATTTCTTTGATGTGCCTATTGAGGTCTTCATAATCTAGGGGTCAGTCAAGTACATGTGTTTCAATGGAATAAGTTTAAGGAGTTGAGGTACTCTGAATAGCCATGCTGTCTCTACATATATAGCTGAGCACACACACACATCTGACAATAAATATCTTCAGGAGTATTATTTTAAAAAAATTATTTGTTCAAATATGACATATTGCATTTGTACAAAACTGTACAAAATACATGTGTTTTGTGAGGTGTACATTAAATTAGGTTGCACTGTAGAAACAACAGTTTCAGTGAGGTTGTCAGTTTATGTCAGAAGACACCAGATCCTGGTTGTCATAAAAACATATGATTCACCACCTTTTGAAACATGTATGTTATCAGTATAGGTTGCACTATACCAATTAATTTCCGTCTGGGTCGAAGTTCGAGGTGTACCGAACTTTTGATAGAGAAGTTAACACCACAAGTCCTGTGATTGGTTATAAATGTGAGTGTGTTGGTTGTAAAAAAAATTAGTTTCATCTGGGCTAAAAATGTATGCAATTTTATTTGATGTAGTACCACCGTGTCAAGTAGCCTTGTGCTTGGAACATGTATGGTGTACCGTGTTTTTAAACACAAACGTTAACATGGTCGCCTATGGGATTTGAATTGGTATAGTCCAACCTATAGCACATATTCAGTGCATAATAAAAAAGATTATGATTTTTGTGATTTAATTAAATTAAACTACACTATTTGATTAATTAGCCGTCACTCGGCCATGCAAGTTCACAATGACCTTGACCTTGACAATAATTACTGTACATAGCTCTGAATGGAGTTTGAACAAAAATTAGCACTGAATATGTCCTTTTGGCATATTTCTCGGTGGGCTAAGTCATATTTTTAGAAAAATTTGTAGGTTTTCTATGGGGAAAACTTTTTGTTACCTTTGAAGAATTTTTCTTACCCAAAGCATAATTAAAATTATTTGTCCACTA
>NW_024535455.1:0-13543 GCF_016097555.1 Gigantopelta aegis
CAAACCGTCCCTCCGCCGGCACCCGGGTCCTCCCGCGAATGCTCGAACACGGCACTCGACCCGGGCCGTTCGTCGACGGCGGCGCGCGGACGCGTGCACTTTCCGCGGGCATAGCGCCAGATCGGTTCTCCGGCAGCCAGAAGGCCGTCTGGAAGGGTGGCCCACGGGCGGGTTCTCCGCCTTCGCGGGCGGATGTCACCTCGTCTCGGGGCTCTTACGCCGGCGCGTCGCTTACCCGCCTGCCGCGGGGACCGAGGAACGGCCGTCCCCCTCTGAACACTGGCGTCTCCGGCTCTCCACGCACGTTCTCATTTCCGACCAGTGGGACTGGCAACCGTGCCACCTGACCCGCGTGCGGCCGGAGCGTCTCACCGGAGGTGTGCCACCGTCGGGGGCTCGGGTCGGTGGCGAATCGGTCGCAACCCACCCGGCCCCGTCTTGAAACACGGACCAAGGGTCCTAACATGTGCCCGAGTCAAGGGGCTCGTCGAACCCAGGGCGCAATGAAGTTAAGGCCGGCCCTCGTCGGGTCGGCCACTCGGTGGTATCCCCCGTCCCTCGTTCGGCCGCGGGGGCGCACCACCGCCCGTCTCGTCCCGCACGCGGTCGGTGAGGCTGAGCAAGAGCGCACACGTTGGGGACCCGAAAGATGGTGAACTATGGCCTGAGCAGACGAGCCAGAGGAACTCTGGTGGAAGTCCGCAGCGATTCTGACGTGCAAATCGATCGTCCGACTTGGTTATCAGGCGAAAGACTATCGAACCATCTAGTAGGCTGGTTTCCCTCCGAAGTTTTCCCTCAGGATAGCTGGCACTCGCCGATACGAAGTTTTTTTCCGGTAAAGCGAATGACTAGAGCCTTGGGACGAAACGTCCTCAACCTATTCTCAACTTTAAATGGTTAGAAGCCCGGCTCGCTCAACAAACAGGTGGAGCCGGGCATTGAATTCGAGTGCCAAGTGGGCCACTTTTGTAAGCAGACCTGGCGCTGTGGGATGAACCAAACGTCCGGTAGGCGCCAAAAACGCTGACGCTCACAGACATCCATAAAAGGTGTTGTTGTTGATATAGACAGCAGGACGTTGGAAATGGAAGTTAGTCGGCAACCGCTAAGGAGTGGTCCCTGTAACAACTCACCGCCGAATCAAACCAGCCTGAAAATGGCCGATGGACGCTAGAGCGGCGGGCCTATACCGGACCGTTGTCCGGGCAATACGAGCACCCACCTGGTACCATGCCCGGACGTAGTAGAGGGTCGCCGTGGGAGCACTGAAGCTTCGGGCGCGCAGCCCGGGTGGAGCCGCCAGGTTGGCAGATCGTGGTGGTCTAGCATATTCAAACCGAGAACTTGAAGATGAAGTTGGAGAAAGGTGTCCATGGGAACAAGCAGTTGAACATGGGTCAGTCGGCCCTAACGAGATAGGAGGAAACGATCCGGTCTGAAACGGGTGCGGCAATGCCTTGCCAGCTCGAAATCAAAATATGTTTGGCCCCGTATTCCATCGAAAAGGGAGTCGGGTCAATATTCCCGAACCTGGACACGGATATTGGCCAGCCAGAACGTTTTCGGTCGCTTGTGCTGGTACGCAATACGAAGTCGGGAGATCGTCGTGCGAGCGGCCCCCGGGAAGAGTTCTGTCTTTTCTTTGTAAGGGGACCCAATCCATGGAATCGGCTTCTTGCGGAGATTAGGGAAAAGGGCGGCTTCCCGTAAGCAGCAACCAGGCTCTTGCGGGTGTTCTCGAGGCGCTCCTCGCCTGCCCTTTTTGAAAATCCGGACGGAGGGCTGCGTGATTCTAGTGCCAGTGCCGTACCCCCATATCCGCAGCAGGTCCTCCAAAGGCTTAAACAAGCCTCTAGTCGATGCAACAATGTAGGTGTAAGGGAAGTCGTGTAGATAATGGAATCCGTAATCTTCGGGACAAGGATTGGCTCTGAGGAGCCTGGCTGGGCCCATCGGGGGCTGGGGAGTACGAAGCGGGACTGGGAAGGGCACGGGCTGGTGGAGGGCATGCCGCTCTCTCCCTGGTTCGCGTCGTCCCTCCGGCCGCTTCTTGGGTTCTCTCTCGCACGCGTTGTTTCCGGGGCGTGTCGGCGTTCGCGGGGTTTCGCGCTATCGTCGGTTGCCTCTCGTCGGGTTTTTCGACGCGGGGCCGGGGGGGGGCGTTTCCGTTCGCGGGCCGGTGTCTGGCGCGCGCTGGCCACCTCGGGGGGTGCGTGGTGTCGGGATCGAGCTCGGACCGTTGCTTCAACCTCCCGTGGACTGCCTCAGCTATGGCGGCGGCTATGCCGCCCCGTGCGTCGTCCGTGTCGGCTGGCATTCAAAACAGCCAACCTCAGAACTGGTACGGACACCAGGAATGGAATCCGACGTACGTCTAATTAAAACAAGCATTGCGATATGGCCGTCAACCCCCGGGTTGACGCAATTGTGATTTTCTGCCCAGTGCTCGATTGCTCTGACCCTGTGCAAGTGAAGACATCTCAAAAAAGCGCTGGTTAAACGGCTTCCCGGGAGGGAGTAACTATGACTCTCTTAAAGTCGGCCAAATGTGCCTACGAATACATCTAATTAGGACGCTGAGCATGCATGACCTAGGATTAACGAGATTCCCGACTCTGTCCCTATCTACCATGCAGACGAAAAAACCACAGCCAACGGGAACGGGCTTGGCCAGAATCGGCGGGGAAAGAAAGAAAGACCTGCTTTGAGGCTGGAACTTTAGCTCGCGACTCTGTGAAAGAGACATGAGAGGTGTAGCATAGGGTGGGCTTAGCATTCCCGCAGGCGCAATGTGAATATACCACACGTCTGTGGACGATGTTTACTTATCGTTTCTTTTACTTTCGTCGTATACTAGATCGGGGCGCAAGCCCCCTTGCTTTCCTGGAGTCTAAGCCTATAGCCGACCGTGCCCGTCGACTCTGGCCCCCTTAGAGCGATCCGCATCCCGGAGGACGACAGACTAGTGTCACCGGAGGCGATGCCGCACGGTATAGCCCAGAGTGTTGCACCTGTGTTGAAACTTTTTGACGCTTGACTAGGGTTTGGGAGGGCAATTTGGTACATTCTGTTCAAAACGTAACGTCTTCTAATCGCATTGCGCCCTGTCCCTAAGGTGGAGCTCCCATGGGACGAGGACGGAAACCTCGTCGTAGAGCAAAAAGGGCAAAAGCTCACCTAAGGTGACTGATTTTGATTTTTTCAGTACGAATACAGACCGTGAAAGCGTGGCCTATATCGATCCTTTTGATCGTAAGAGTTGTAAGCAAGAAGTGTGTCAGCGAAAAGTTAACACAGGGTATAACTGTGCTGTGAGCAGCCAGACAGCGCTCAATCAATATCGACGACCTGCTTTTTTTGATCCTTCGATATCGTCGCACACGGCATGTATTCCTATCATGTGAAGCAGATTCATTCACCCCAAGCGTTGGAGATTGTTCTACCCTCCTAATAGCTGCGCTACGGACAAAGGGAGCGTAGCTGGGTTTAGACCGTCGAGACATGAGACCAGGTTGGTTTTACTCTTTAAAACGATGACCAAGATAGTCCCCCTTTGGCACACGGTAATCCTGGCTCAGTACGAGAGGAACCGCTTACAGCGGAGCTCATAAGTCACATTTTGTTTTATGTAGCATTGTTCAGGATCATAAGTCCTATGGTGGATGCTGCTGGCTGCTAGCCATTTCATGGGGGGCGAGGCTACCATCTAGGGGATTCATAGCGCCACTAATGTAAGAGATAACCCCGCCCTGAACGACATTGTAACGATACTCTTTGCGCCCCGTGCCGTACCATCGGGAGGCAACGTATGAACGTTGCTCTGCGCCTGCGCCGTCCCCGTCGCCCTCGTCTGGCCTGTCTGGGGATGGCACGGTGTGTCCGATCCACAGCAATGGACCGTACTTTCACGCCGCTCAGCCGAGCCGGGCCCGTCGTGGGTCCGTCCGTATTCCATCCCATGCGAAAGTGGAGGCGTACCACTCATTCGCAGCTAGACACAGATTACTTCCCCTTTTCTCGTTGTCGGGTTGTCGTCTAGTAGAAGCGGCCCTCACTGCGATCCCTTGAGACTATAGCCTTTGACCAGTATACTGCATGTCCGCTACAGACGCGGCACATCCCCACGGGTCGCGCTGGGCCGGTCTCGCAGTCGCAGTCGGTCGTGCTCTCTTCGGGTTTTTTTGTCTGTTGTTGTGTTTTTTTTTGTTTTTTTGTTTTTTTGTGGCACTTTAGCTTTTGAGGAAGACCACACCACCGGGATTGCAGATTTACAGAGACAAGAGTACAGAGCACCACAAGAGGCACAAGACGAGACCACCAAGAGCACAAGAGCCACAAGAGCCACAAGACCCAACGAAGCAATAAGAGTTGTAACAGTAATAATAGAGTACGTAAGAGTTGTACAGTATATAATAAGTTCTTAGAGTTTGACAGATTGTTTTGGGTTGGTGGGAAGTGGAGTAAGTGTAAAACAAGAGTGTAAAAACAACAAAAGAAACACCTCTAGCATCTTTAGCCTGAGGACGTGTAACTGGCATTCAAATCATTGGCAACACCGATCGAGTTCTCGATCGGGTGGTCCGTCCTTACTGCGTACATCTTCCCGACACTTAGGCCTTTGACAATGACAATGTGTCCCGCTATAGTATGGCACATCCCCAATGCTGTCAGGGTTGCGTTCGGTCGCTGAGCAGGTCGTGCTCTTTCTTGCGAGGTCTTTTTGTTGGTTTGGGGTTTTTTTTGTTTTTATTTGATATTCCGTTATTTTTGTTTTGTTTTTTGGCAGCGACGATCCGGATGGGAACACATAGGATAGGATCAGATCATGTGGGCAAATCTAAAGTTTCTAAAGCAGAGTTTGTACTCAGTACAGCAAATTTAAAAGAAAGTCTATAGATATAGCTAAGACTTGTAATAGTTGTAAAAGTGGAGTAAGTTTAAAAGCAAGAGTGGAAAAACACAGAAAGAACACACAAATCTAGCTTCAGGAAGCCGGCACTTGTCCCCCGTGTGTACGCATGTCAATCATTGGCAGACGACACCGAGTTCTCGATAGGCGGTGTCTGCGTCCTACACCTGCGATCTCTCCCGCCCCACACTTAGGGCCCTTTGTATCCTGCCAAGGAAGGAAATGTGTCCCGCAGATACAGATGGCAACATCCCCACATTCCTCAGGGTTTTCGTTCGTTCGCAATGCGGTCTGCTATTTTCGTTTTGTTGGCAGCGACGTCTCCGGGATAGGGACACCCTAAAAAAAAGAAGTTAAAGTTTAAAGTTAAAGTTTTCAAGTTAAATTTAAACGTTAAAGTTACGTTAACGTTAACGTAACGTTAAAGTTACAAACGTAAAGTTAAAGTAAAGTAAAAATGTGATGTCAGAAGTGTAAAAAGAAGTTAAAGGTTAAAGAAAAGTTTAAAGTTAAAGTTAAAGTTATAAAGAAAGTAAAAATAATAAGTAAAGTGTCAAGTAACAGTGATAAAAGTAAGTGTCAAAAGTAAAGTGTAAATCAAATTAATAAATAACTAAAAAATAATAATAAATAAATAAGAATAAAATAAATAACACAACCATGTCATTATGTAAAGCATCTTTAACTAAAAGTGAACTCTATTTTCCAACTATTTGCTTATTGTTCCTTACAACACGAAATTCATACTCAAACATTAGCGGAATCCCTATGGTGGTTCGTGTTTTTTTTGTTTTTTTTTTTCTTTTTTCTTTTTCCCCGTCAATCGCCGAATGGAGAGAGTGACAATGTTAGCAATCATTTAATACAAAATATTCATCATATTAATTTTTGGTCATTAAATGTCAATACCAACTGAAAACATTTTGAATTCACTAGAACATATCCTACGTAATAACTTTTAAATAACGTCTTAACTGTAATTAAAACTGCAATTTTTTAAAAAAAAAAAAAACAATTGGGTTCTGAAGGCGACCTATTTTTTGATATGCTAAATAGATTGATATGTGAAGCGGTTTGGTGTATGAATATTTAACTAAAACTACCGAACTGTGGATGGGCCGCCATTTTTTTAATATATTAATATTATTATTAATTATGGTATTATACTACTACTATTACTACTACTGAACTGGGACTACCTACTACTGGACTTACTACTACTACTACTACTACTACTACTACTAACTACTACTCCTCACTACTACTACTACTACTACTACTACTACACTCCTACTACTACTACTACTACTAAGCTACTGTCCAATTTACCAATTACGGACGTTGAAATTACAGTTAATCCAATTTAGAGTGCTGATAAAACATCAATGCTTGTTGAAAGATTTGCACACGGTAGAAATTGGTTCAATGTTTCCAGGAAAATGGAGTGAACCGGTGTGTCGGCGACTTGTCTGGGTTTACTGGCCTTGTAATTGTGCCAGTGGCAACGGGATGGGTTTTGGGCATGTGTGAGCTTGAAGTGGGTGCGACACAAGTGTTTCGTGAGATTTGACGGCCAAATCAGCTCATGTTCGTTTTTTGGGGGGGGGGGGGGGAAAAGTGAACTTCTCATTGTAAGCTTCGATTGTCTTCGTTTCCTGTGTCCCGAATGTACATTATATGGCCTAGTTTCAAAACCCGACTCGTTTAGAGATTGCATCGCAGTGCGCGCAAACTTAGAAGCCCATGTGTCATTCACATGTACTACCATGCCGTTCATGCGCGTTTCTGCTAAACTTGGCCTGAACGTACTGTATTTTGTTTTTGGGGGGGGGGGGGTAGTGATGAAATCGCTTTCTTATCTTCCAAATTCGCTGTTGATTATTTTCTCTATTCGATCGGCAAAACAGATTTTTTCACATTCAAACTTTTTAAGCTATGGGATTCTGAATTCCCTAGGAGAACCATCGTGTTTTAGCTTCGGGACCCTTCACTTATCAGCATGCGCAGTGCGGGCCCTGGTAGGCAGAAGTCTATCATAATGGACATTGGTAACAAAGTGAACTTTTTTCGGAATAGCAAAGACTGGCAAAAACGTGCTTACCCTTACGCTTGTATACAAGGGAGCGCTATTCTACAATAGCTCCTGTATGGAGGATTTTCTGTACTCCAGGTCCACCCATAAATTTGACTGTTAAACCGAGTTCAAAACTTTTCAAACTTCTTTTTCTTTTCTCTTCTTTCTCTCTCTCTCTCTCGTTCTCCTCACTCTCTCTCTCTCGGTCGCCGTCTCTCCCCCCTCCTCCCATCCCTCTCTCGTCTCCTCCTCACTCTCTCTCCTCGTCTCCCCTCTCTTCTCCGTCTCCCTCTTCTCATCTCTCTCTCTCCTCTTTTACCGTGATAATATCTTTAGTGCCATGTTTTTTAAAGCGTCTGGTCCTATTTCAAGTAAAGCATTACAACGACGCCCACGCACCACACACCACACACACACACCACCCACACACACACCACAGCACACACACCTACTAAAATAAACAAGTATGCCTATATTTTTTATTTAAAAAACGGTTTAAAGAATAATTGGCCTACACTTTTGTTAAATGAATTATTTCTTTAAACAATTTTAAATAACCCATATCCACACAACTTGTCTACTGGTTCATTTGTAAGGCTTTTCATCAACAATAAATTAAGCAAGTATCTTATTAAAAACTTTACAAGACTTTAAAACTATTAATTTTTCAAGTCCTTTTTCCGTTCCGTGCCGAGTGGGTTGGGTGGGGTGGCTTGGCGTGGGGTGGTGGGTGGGTGGGTGGGGGTGGTTTGTGTGTGTGGGGGTGGGTGTTTTTGGGTGGGGTGGCTGGCCGGCTTCCCGCTGGCGCCCGTTCGCACTCGTTTTCGGTCTCTTTCTACACTGTGAGGAACGCCGAGAACGGTCACGCCGTCCCGGCAAACGTCTACGACCCGGGACGGCAGCAAGCAGCTGACGGTGACGCGCACACCCGAGCACAGCGTGCCGTCAAAATTTACGGGCGCCTACCTCGCTCCGTTCGTCTGCGGCACACCCAAAACCGGTCGAAATGACGACCTTTGAAATCGAGGGTCTGGCAATGTCGGTTATACTGCCATACTATGTGGAGCGCGCTAGTCGGTCGAAGCGCGGACGGTCCGTGGGGACCCACGCCTGTGTGTTCGGCGGGCACGTCCGCTCGCTCCCTTCCCTTCCCCCCACTTTGGCCAACTCAGCCGCCCAGCACTGCAGCCGATCGGTGGCCGGGCGGGTTGGGCGGGTCGGGTCGTGAACACGCGGCCCGCACCCGTTCCCGGCTACCCCTGCCCGCCCGCTGGACATCGCAGGTAACTTTCTTCTCCTCGATCGTTCGAGAAGGCACTGTCCCGGCCCCGTGTACCGCCGCATCGCACTTGCACGGTCTTGTCACCGGGGTTCGCACCCCGATCTCTTAGGGGGACCGCGACGCAGCGAACCGACGACTGCGTGCTACCGGACCTCCCCGGTGGTCGCACGCGAAGCACCGCTGGGTCGGGCGTGCGGGCGGGGGGGGCGGGCGGAGACCGCCCTCGCCCCGCCACCTCCCGGCCCCCCGCGGTTGCCCCGATCGTCCTCTCTTCGAAACGCGCAACCTTTTAGCGCCACCAGGCTCGTCCGACGTGCCCCCTCGCCACACGATCGGGTGGGGCCCCGCTGCCCACTGGTAAAAGGGGAAGACACCAAGTCCCATCCCCCCACCCCGCACCCTGGAACACCTGGTTCGACGGGGCGGGGTGGTGGGGTTGGACTGGATCGCTTCTGCAGGGTGGCGGTGAGGTACTTGCCGCTGCCGGCGCGCCGTGCCGTCCCGACCGTTGTCCCTCTCTCCTCCCGCTCCGCCGCGGAGTGAATTAAAACCGAGCTATTTGTTGATCCTTCCAGTAGTCATAGGCTTGTGCTCAACGATTAGCATGCATGTCTAAGTACGAACTCCACATAGTTGAAACTGCTAATGGCTCTTAGATCGTTATGGTTCATTAGATCGTAACAATCCTTACTTGGATACTGTTTGCATTCTAATAAGCTAATACATCAACCAAGCTCCGACCCTCGCGGGGAAGAGCGCTTGTTATTATTTTCAAGACCACCGTCCGCCGCAGGCGCCTCGTCCAAACTGGTGACTCTGGATAACTCTTCGTGCGGATCGCACTGCCATCGAGGCGGTCGACGTATCGGTTCAGTGTCTGCCCTATCAAACTTTCGTAGGTAGTCGACATACCACCTAGGTTTTCACGGGTAGCGGGGGATCGAGTGTGTTCATTCCGGAGAGGGAGGCATGCGAAACGGCAACCACATGCCAAGGAAGGCAGGCAGGCACTCAACTTATTACCCACTCCTGGCCGCGGGATGTAGTGACGAAAAATAAAACTACGGTGGACTCTTTCGAGGCCCCGTAATTGTGGAATGATACACTTTAAATCCTTGACGAGGATCCCTGGAGGTCAAGTCTGTGCCAGCAGCCGCGGTAATTCCATCTCCCATAGCGTATATTTAAAGTTGTTGCGTTACAAAGCTCGTAGTTTTGGATCTCGAGCACAGGCTGCGGTGTCCACTCGCGGTGGTCTCACTGGCACGTTGCCCTGGCTCACCCGTCCGGTCATCCCTTTGTGCCTTCGCTGAGTGGTCCTCGGGGTCCGGAACGTTTACTTTGAAAAAAGTAGATTGTTCAAAGAAATGGGCTCGTCTCGCCTGCATAATTTGCATGGAATAATGAATAGGAACCCTCGGTCTATTTTGTTTGTTTTTGGAGAATGTCGAGGTCATGATTAAAGGAACAGCCGTGGGCATTGGATTACGCGTTAGAGTGACATTCTTGATCGCCGTAAGACGACCTACAGCGAAAGCATTTGTCAGGATGTTTTCCATTAGTCAAGAACGAAAGTTCAGAGGTTCGAGACGATCAGATACCGTCGTAGTTCTGACCATAAACGATGCCGACGCAGCGATCCGCCGCGGCCGTTTGCTTTCAATGACCCGGCCTGGGCAGCTTACGGAAACCAAGTCTTTGGGGGGTCTGGGGTAAGGTATGGTTGCCAAGCTGAAACTTATCAGGAATTGACGGGAAGTGCACCACAGGAGTGGAGCCTGCGGTTAATTTGACTCAACAACGGAAACTCACCCGGTCCGGACCCGTAAGGTTGAAGATTTATAGCTCTTTCTTGATTCGGGTGGGTGGGGGATGGCCGTTCTTAGTTGGTGGAGCGTTTGTCTGGTTAATTCCGATAACGAACGGACTCTAGCCTATTAAATAGTTCGCCGATCCACGAAACACCGTCGGCGCAACTTCTTAGAGGGACAAGTGGTATCCACGAGATTGAGCAATAACAGGCTGTGATGCCCTTAATGTCCGGGGCCCCGCGCGCTACACGAAGGAATAAACGTGGACACTGCCCGCCCGAGAGGTGGGAAACCCGGGAATCTCCTTCGTGAGGGGACTGGGGCTTGTAATTGTTCCCCATGAACGAGGAATTCCCCGTAAGCGCGAGTCAAAGCTCGCTTGATTACTCCCGCCCTTTTAACACACCCGTCCCGCTACTACCGATTGAACGGTTTAGGAGATTTGGATTGTCCCTTTCGAGGCAGGCAACTGCCCCGGCGAGGGCCGGGAAGAGATCAAACTTATCGCTTAGAGGAATAAAAGCGTAACAAGGTTCCGTAGGTGGAACCTGGGGAAGGACATTACCATTGAAGTGAAAACAAACAAAACGAGAAAGAAAAAAAAAAAGTCCCAAAAGCAATCCGACCGACCGACCGCCGACCAGGCGGGGGTGGGGGCCGAGAGTACGATGGGCGCGGGGGCCGCCCCTCTCGGTTCTGCCCCCCGTCCCGCATTTCTTTTTCACGGCGGGGGTACCTGGCTCGAGGCGGCCGCGCAGGGCCTGGGGGAGCTTGTTGTCCACAGCGTCGGCTAAGATCTACCGGCCACCAAACCCCACGCAGGGGGGTGGGGGTGGGTTGTGGAGGGGGACGCCCCGCACGCACGCACGCCCGCACGCACGCACCGCACGTCCGTGTCGTCTCGCCAAAACAAAAAAGAAATAAGTGAACGATCAAACCAAAAAATCAAAGTTACAAACAAAACAAAAACCCATTGAGATGATGACAACTCTGGGGCGGTGGATCACTCGGCCGTGGTCGATGAAGAGCGCAGCCAGCTGCGTAATTAATGTGAATTGCGGAACATTGAGCATCGATACCTTGAACGCACTTGCGGCCTGGTCAGTCCCGGGCCACGCCTGACGAGGGTCCGGCTTAACGCAATCGCCGGTTCGGTCGAGAGATCGGTCGCCGGCGCATGGGCTCGTCCAAGGCAAGTCCTCGGTGCCTCAAGTGCAAAAAGCGGCACGTCCGACGCTGCCCGCGGCCTCCGCCGCGCGCTCTCCTGCCCGTGGGGAAAGGAAAGGAAGGGAAAAAGCAAAAAAAAAAAAAAAAAGCGGAGAAGGGCGTCGGCACGTCAGCAGCCCCACCAACGAACGAACCAAATTCGACCCTCCTTTTAAATCCGACCTCGTTCGACGAGACACCCGCTGAATTTAAGCATATCATAAGGAGGAAAAGAAACTAACAAGGTTCCCTCATAACGGCGAGGAAGCGGGAAGGCCCAGCACCGAATCCCGCAGCCTTGCGCTGCCGGGGACCTGTGGTGTTGGGGACGCCAACCGTCGAGGGTCCTAACTTGCGCCCAAGTCCTCCTGATCGGGGCTCTCCCACGGTGGGTGTCAGGCCTTTACCGGCGCGGGACTTGGCTCCGAGCGTCCCAAGAGTCGGGTTGTTTGAGAATGCAGCCCAAAGGGGGTAAACTCCATCTAAGGCTAAATACTGTCACGGTCCGTAGCGGACAAACCGTGAGGGAAAGTTGAAAAACTTTGAAGAGGAAGTTCAAGAGTACGTGAAACCGCCTGAGGTAAACGGGTGGGCCCGTAGTCGGCCCGCGGAATTCACTCGCCCGCCGCCCCAGGCACCCGGGTCCTCCCGCGAGATGCTCGAACACGACTCGACCCGGGCCGTTCGTCGACGGCCGGGCCCGGCGCGTGCACTTTCCGCGGGCAGAGCGCCCACATCGGGTTCTCCGGCAGCCAGAAGGCGCGTCTGGAAGGTGGCCCCGGGCGGGTCTCCGCCTTCGGGGCATGTCACCTCGTTCGGGGGGCTCTTACAGCCGGGGTCGCTTACCGGCCTGCCGCGGGGACCGAGGAACGGCCGTCCCCCCTCTGAACCTGGCGTCTCCGGCTCTCCACGCACGTTCTCATTTCCGACCAAAGGGTGGGATGGGGCAACCGTGCCACCTTACCGCGTCGGCCGGAGCGATCTCACCGGAGAGTGTGCCACCGTCGGGGGCTCGGGATCGGTGGCGAATCGGTCGGCAACCCACCCGGCCTCTTGAAAAAACGGACCAAGGGTCTAACATGGCGCAGTCAAGGGGCTCGCGAAAACCCCAGGGGCGCAATGAAAGGAAGGCCGGCCCCTGTGGGTCGGCCACTCGGGGGATCCCCCGTCCCCTCGTTCGGCGCGGGGGCGCACCACCGGCCCGTCTGTCCCACGCTCGGTGAGGCGGAGCAAGAGCGCACCGTTGGGACCCGAAAGATGGGAACTATGCCTGAGAGGACGAAGCCAAGGAAACTCTGGTGGAAGCCGCAGCATTCTGACGGCAAATCGATCGCAGATTGGGTATAGGGCGAAAGACTAACGAACCATCTAAGCTGGTTCCCCCGAAGTTTCCCTCGGATAGCTGGCACCGCCGGACAAGTTTTTTCCGGTAAAGCAATGATAGAGGCCTTGGGGCGAAAAGTCCTCAACCATTCTCAAACTTTAAATGGGTTAAGCCCGGCTGCTCAACGAACACGGTGGAGCCGGGATTGAATTCGAGTGCCAAGTGGGCCCTTTTGGTAAGCAAATGGCGCTGTGGGATGCCCAAACGTCCGTTTAAGGCGCCAAACGTGGCCATCAGACCCATAAAAGGGGTTTTGGTTGAATAGACACAGGCTGGCCATGGAAGTCGGAATCCGCTAAGGAGTTGTAACAACCCCTGCGAACAACCAAAATGAAAAGGATGGCGCTAGAGTCGGGCCTTCCGGCCGTCCGGGCAAACGAGCACCCACGGTACCATGCCCGGCGAGTAGGAGGGTCGCCGTGGTGAGCATGAAGCTTCGGGCGCGACCGGTGGAGCCGCCACGGGTTAGATCTTGGTGGAGTAGCATATTCAAACGAGACTTTGAAGACTGAAGGGAGAAGGGTTCCATGTGAACAGCAGTTGAACATGGTCAGTCGGCCCTAAGGAATAGGGAGCTCCGTTCTGAAACGGGGGCAATGCCTTGCTCGAAAAAAAAAAATGTTTTTGCCCTATTCCTCGAAAGGGAGTCGGGTCAATATTCCCGAACCTGGACACGGAATTGGCCCGAAGGGTCGCGTGCGGTAACGCAAACAAGTCGGAGACGTCGGCGAGGGGGGGAAGTTTCTTTTCTTTGTAAGGACCCAATCCCTGGAATGCTTGCCCGGAGATAGGGAAAAGGGGTTCCCGTAAAGCACCGCGGCTCTGCGGTGTCCGGGCCTCTCCCCCCTTGAAAATCCGACGGAGACTCTGTTCT